>NW_020528275.1:0-49928 GCF_003368295.1 Carassius auratus | reverse complement strand
GCTGATCCTTCAAGAGTCACTCCAAACTTATCTGTCCATAAAGCCTATAAAGAATTATTCTTAATACACAGTATTTCACAATACTTCAGCATATTATTCTAATTAAGTGAGGGTCATTTTATCAGTAAAATACATATTTTTCTTTGAAAGATTTCTATAAATGATTTAGATCATATTCGTTTTCTACAATAATTATTTAAAAGTAATCCTATAGCTCCATCTGGTGGAATCAATCTGTGTTGTTGTTTGTTTATTTTTATTTTTTTATTTTTCATAGGAAGATAACTGACTCTTTACTCTCCTTTTTAATAAATGTGCTTATAAACCAAGATCAAGCTATTTATAGTTGTATTTATAAGCTGCTTATTAATGACTATTTAAGTTGGGAAAAGACTTTATAAAGCATGAACTGACTATTTACTAATGAGTGCAGTTATTATAAAGTGTTACCAATGCATTTACTAATGTTAACAAATTAGACATTATTTTACAGTGTTATAAAATCCTTTAATGACTTATAAGCATTTGTGAAAGTTCTGCTTGCATTACAGCTTAGTCTTCATCTGTGAGCTGAACAGTTTTACTGTTACATCCATGAGATTACGTAAATTAAGATAAATGTCATGTCACAGGATGGAATAGGTCAGTATCAAATGAGTTTGAAATTATTATTTGCAGCACAAATAAGTATTTTTAGAATTTTGTTTTTAATTCCTGAAACTGTCAGAAAAGGATAAGGCCTAAGAGATTTCTTAAGCTGTAATGAAAACAGCAATGTTAGCAACAGCAACAAAAAATAACAATTTAAAATAATTTTTTTTTTCTGGTGATTAAAGAGATGATTAAGTCTCTCTCTCTCTCTCTTTCTCTCTCTTTCTGTCTCTCATTGTGTCTGCCACTCAGCTCATGCCCATCCCCCACTCACAGACACACACACACACACACTTGGCCAGCACACATACATTCCTCAAACAGAGGGACAGAGTGAGTTGAGATGTCTGACAGTTTTTTAATTTTCTTTTAATCATACAGTGTTGTAAAGTCATGAAACTATGCATATGTCCTCAGAATGATTTGATCTCTGTATGAATTTTTTTTAAGTGTTTGGAAGCTGCAATTTAAAAATACAAGACAATTAATGATTCCCTTTTTACTGTCATTTCAAAAAATCACCACGACAAAACCGTTCAAGCTAACCAAAATCCGTTCGCAATTTAAGTTCCTCAATGTTTTTTCAACATGTAGACAAAGTTTGGTGAGTATAGTGAACATTTCCTGTGAGGAGTATGCATTAAATCAGAGCTCAATTTAAATATTCAAATCAAAATAGCCGACTTCCTGTTGGTCGTAGCTGATGACTGTGAATTAGAAAGTTGTCCGTCTTGATAAGAACAATTTATGTACCAAGTTTGGTGTCTGTAGCTAAAACTAATCCCCCCACTTTTGACAAAAGGTGGCGCTATAGAGTGCCTCCTTCACGCCCTTTTAAAAGCTTTTGCCATGGTCTAGCTATCTTTAATACTGATATCTGTTTCGAGTTTCATGTAAATCTGAGCTAGTTATCTGCCTAAAAATCACCAGAACAGAACATTCAAGTTTGACACGTTGCCATGGCAACACTATATTAGATATAAATATCCCCACAACAGATTTTCTTCGGCCGTGTTTTGTCATTATTCTGATGAAGTTTGAAGCAAATCAAGTAAAAATAAGATGCTGAATTCAAAGCGTTTTGAAAACGATTCACTTCCTGCTGCCAGTTGGTGGCGCTATAACTTTGACTCCTAATAGTCACATATATATGATCGGTATCATACAATGAACAAACCAATTAAGTTTGATCAAATTCAGGAAATGTATGTGGATGTTATTATACATTTCCTGTTTCTCCTTTCTCGCCATAATTTCAACGCCTCGCCACGGGCAAACCGTTCGAGATATCAAAAATCTCTTCGCAATTTAGCATCCCCAATGTCTTGAGATCGTGTTCTCCGAGTTTGGTGGTGAATGGGTGGAGTTCCTCAGAGGAGTATATCAAATTCCAGAGCATGTGTTTTTCATAAAACCCTAAATAGCCAACTTCCTGTTGGGCGGAGCTTATGACATGCAGTGTGAAAGTTGTTTGGTTTGATGAGTTATATATATGTACCAAGTTTCATATGTATACGTGCAAGTATGCATGATATATGGCCCTCGGTACTACAGGGGGCGCTGTAGAGCCCCTGTGCCACGCCCGTGTATCAGACTCTGCCCGGCCCTATTGGCCGCAGGTTCCAAGGTGTGTGCCAATTTTCAAGAGTTTTTGAGCATGTTAAGGGCCCCAAAAGCCCCCGAAACCTTGAAGAAAAATAATAATAATAATAATAATAACAAATAATCCTAAGGAAAACAATAGGGCTCTCGCCCTCCAGGCTTGAGCCCTAATAATCCTAAGGAAAACAATAGGGCTCTCGCCCTCCAGGCTTGAGCCCTAATAATAATAAACGGAGCAATTCCAAGAGGGTCCTCACACCATCGGTGCTCGGGCCCTAATTAAAGCTGCAAGCAGCGATGAACGGGCCCTCGCACCCAGACTCACCGGCAGCAAATGGCTTTAGTTAATAGGTGAACGGTGAGAAATATGCGTTTAAACTCATAAATATAAGTAGAATATATCAATGTTTATTCCATATATGTGCCAATCTTCCTGTTGCCATTAGGTGGCGCTATCATTATAATGGAATATTGGCCTTCAGATGTGTTCAGGCCAGGACTTTTATCGAACATGTGAGGTTTGGGGAGGATTGGACATTTTATGCCATTTTATGAGTTAGAACAACATCCTTTTTCATGGCGAAACATCGAAATTTGGCAGGCCGCCATGGACACGCCCTTTAACGAAACCTCAAGATCTTCGCAATTTGACATCACAAAGGCCTTTAGATTACATTGAAGAAGTTTGGTGTTGATCTGAATAAATCTCTAGGAGGAGTTCGTTAAAGTACAACCCCTGAAAATGGCAAAAACAACACCAATTTTGAAGGGAAAATTCTAAATAACCGACTTCCTGTTGGGATCCGGATTTCGTACCAAGAGACTTTTTTGTAGGTATTGGAGTGTTACATGTGTGTACCAATTTTTGTACATGTACGTGAAACATAGCTCGAGGCGCACTCCGTTTAAAGTGTATAGGTGGCGCTATCGAGCCATTCTGCCACACCCAGTGGAATATTGGCCCTGCAGATCTGTTCAGGCAAGGGCTCTTATCACACATGTGAAGTTTGGGGAAGATCGGACATTTTATGCCTGAGTTATAACATCTTTTATTCCCATGGCGAGACATCGAACTTCGTTGCGGCGCCATGAACAAGCCTTTAAACGAAAATTCAAGATCTTCACAACTGAACATGGCACAGGCCTTTAGATTAGACTGACCACAAAAAAGACATTGATGTCATAAAATTTGTAGGAGTAGTTCGTCGCAGCGTAAAATATGTCACTTCCTGTTGCCAATAGGTGGCGCTATGACTATAACTGAATATGGGCATGTCAATCTGTTCAGGTTCGGAGTCTCATCAAACATGTGATGTTTGGGGCAGATTGGACATTGTATGTGTGAGTTATAGCAACTTCATTTTTCATGGCGAATCATCGAAATTCGCCAGGCCGCCACGGACACGCCCTTCAACGAAAACTCAAGATCTTCGCAATTTAACATCGCTAAGGCCTTTAGATTAGGCATACCAAATTTGGTGTTGATTTGAAGAAATCTCTAGGAGGAGTTCGTTAAAATACAACACATGGAAATGACCAAAATTACACAAAAAATGCTCATAATATTAAAAATAACCGACTTCCTGTTGGGTTTAGAATTTCGCTCCAAGAGTCTTTTTTGTAGGTATTGGTGTGTTACATATGTGTGCCAATTTTCGTGCATGTACGTGAAACATAGCTTGAAGGCTGTTGATTTTCTTGGTATAGGTGGCGCTGTCGAGCCATTTTGCCACACCCTCTTCTGAATCCTATATCACACGAAAATTTTCACCAGGTTTGACGCGTGTGCAAAGTTTCATGACTTTTTGAGCATGTTAAAGCCCTCAAAAATGCGATTCATTCGGGAGAAGAAGAAGAAGAAGAATAATAATAATAATAATAATAATTAAAGCTGCAAGCAGCGATGAACGGGCCCTCGCACCCGGGCTCACCGGCAGCGAGTGGCTTTAGTTAATAGGTGAACGGTGAGAAATATGCGTTTAAACTCATAAATATAAGTAGAATATATCAATGTTTATTCCATATATGTGCCAATCTTCCTGTTGCCAGCAGGTGGCGCTATCATTATAATGGAATATTGGCCTTCAGATGTGTTCAGGGCAGGACTTTTATCGAACATGTGAGGTTTGGGGAGGATTGGACATTTTATGCCTGAGTTACAACAACATCCTATTTCATGGCGAAACAATGAAATTTGTCAGGCCGCCATGGACACGCCCTTTAACGAAACCTCAAGATCTTCGCAATTTAAGATCGCAAAAGGCTTTAGATTACACTGACCAAGTTTGGTGTTGATCTGAATAAATATCTAGGAGGAGTTCGTTAAAGTACAACCCCTGAAAATGGCCAAAACAACACTAATTTTGCAGAGAAAATTCCAAATAACTGACTTCCTGTTGGGATTCGGACTTCGTACCAAGAGCCTTTTTCGTAGATATTGGTGTGTTACATGTGTGTACCGATTTTTGTACATGTACGTGAAACATAGCTCAAGGCGCACTCCGTTTAAAGTGTATACGCACTCCGTTGAAAGTGTATAGGTGGCGCTATTGAGCCATTTTGCCACACTCGATGGAATATTGGCCTTCAGATCTGTCCAGGCCAGGACCCTTATCACACAAGTGAAGTTTGGGCAAGATCGGACATTTTATGCCTGAGTTATAACATCTTTTATTCCCATGGCGAGACATTGAACTTCATCACGGCGCCATGGACACACCTTTTAACAAAAACTCAAGATCTTCACAACTAAACATCACACAGGTCTTTAGATTAGACTGACCACAAAAAAGACATTGATGTCATAAAATTTCTAGGAGTAGTTTGTCGCAGTGTAAAATATGTAACTTCCTGTTGCCAATAGGTGGCGCTATGACTATAACTGAATATTGGCATGTAGATCTGTTCATGTCAAGAGTCTTATCCAACATGTGAAGTTTGGGGCAGATTGGACATTGTATGTCTGAGTTACAGCAACTTCCTTTTCATGGCGAAACATCGAAATTTGTCAGGCCGCCATGGACCCGCCCTTTAACGAAACCTCAAGTCCTTCGCAATTTATTATCGCAAAGGGCTTTAGATTACACTGACCAAGTTTGGTGTTGATCTGAATAAATCTCTAGGAGGAGTTCGTTAAAGTACAACCCCTGAAAATGGCAAAAACAACAGCAATTTTGAAGGGAAAATTCAAAATAACCGACTTCTTGTTGGGATCCGGATTTCGTACCAAGAGACTTTTATGTAGGTATTGGAGTGTTACATGTGTGTACCAATTTTTGTACATGTACGTGAAACATAGCTCGAGGCGCACTCCGTTGAAAGTGTATAGGTGGCGCTATAGAGCCATTCTGCCACACCCGGTGGAATATTGGCCTGAAGATCTGTTCAGGCCAGGACTCTTATCACACATGTGAAGTTTGGGGAAGATCGGACATCTTATGCCTGAGTTATAACATCTTTTATTCGCATGGCGAGACATCGAACTTCGTCGCGGCGCCATGAACAAGCCTTTTAACGAAAACTCAAGATCTTCACAACTGAACATCGCACAGGCCTTTAGATTAGACTGACCACAAAAAAGACATTGATGTCATAAAATTTCTAGGAGTAGTTCGTCGCAGCGTAAAATATGTCACTTCCTGTTGCCAATAGGTGGCGCTATGACTATAACTGAATATGGGCATGTCAATCTGTTCAGGTTCGGAGTCTCATCAAACATGTGAAGTTTGGGGCAGATTGGTCATTGTATGTGTGAGTTATAGCAACTTCATTTTTCATGGCGAATCATCGAAATTCGCCAGGCCGCCACGGACACGCCCTTCAACGAAAAGTCAGGATCTTCGCAATTTAACATCACAAAGGCCTTTAGATTAGGCATACCAAATTTGGTGTTGATTTGAAGAACTCTCTAGGAGGAGTTCGTTAAAATACAACACATGGAAATGACCAAAATTACACAAAATATGCTCATAATATTAAAAATAACCGACTTCCTGTTGGGTTTAGAATTTCGCTCCAAGAGTCTTTTTTGTAGGTATTGGTGTGTTACATATGTGTGCCAATTTTCGTGCATGTACGTGAAACATAGCTGGAAGGCTGTTGATTTTCTTGGTATAGGTGGCGCTGTCGAGCCATTTTGCCACACCCTCTTCTGAATCCTATATCAGACGAAAATTTTCACCAGGTTTGACGAGTGTGCAAAGTTTCATAACTTTTTGAGCATGTTAAAGCCCTCAAAAATGCGATTCATTCGGGAGAAGAAGAAGAAGAAGAAGAAGAATAATAATAATAAAAAACAAAGCAGATACAAGAGGGTCCTCGCACCTCGGTGCTCGGGCCCTAATAATAATAATAATAAACAAAGCAGATACAAGAGGGTCCTCACACCATCGGTGCTCGGGCCCTAATAAAAAACAAAGCAGATACAAGAGGGTCCTCGCACCTCGGTGCTCGGGCCCTAATTAAAGCTGCAAGCAGCGATGAACGGGCCCTCGCACCCGGGCTCACCGCCATCGTGTGGCTTTAGTAAAAAGGTGAACGTTGAGAAATATGCATTTAATGTCCTAAATATAAGTGGAATATATCAAAGTATATCCCATATATGTGCCAATCTTACCGTTGCCAGCAGGTGGCGCTATCATTATAATGGAATATTGGCCTTCAGATGTGTTCAGGCCAGGACTCTTATCAAACAAGTGAAGTTTGGGGAAGATTGAACATTTTATGCTTGAGTTACAACAACTTCTCTTGCTGTGGCAAGACATCAAATTTTGTCATGGCGCCATGGAAACGCCCTTTAACAAAAACTCAAGATCTTCAAAAGTTAACATTGCACAGGCCTTTAGATTAGACTGACCACAAAATATATGTTAATCTCAAAAAAATTATAGGAGTAGTTTGTCGCAGTGTAAAATATGTAACTTCCTGTTGCCAATAGGTGGCGCTATGACTATAACTGAATATTGGCATGTAGATCTGTTCAGGTCAAGAGTCTTATCCAACATGTGAAGTTTGGGGCAGATTGGACATTGTATGTCTGAGTTACAGCAACTTCCTTTTTCATGGCGAAACATCGAAATTTGTGAGGCCGCCATGGACCCGCCCTTTAACGAAACCTCAAGTCCTTCGCAATTTATTATCGCAAAGGGCTTTAGATTACACTGACCAAGTTTGGTGTTGATCTGAATAAATCTCTAGGAGGAGTTCGTTAAAGTACAACCCCTGAAAATGGCAAAAACAACACCAATTTTGAAGGGAAAATTCAAAATAACCGACTTCCTGTTGGGATCCGGATTTCGTACCAAGAGACTTTTTTGTAGGTATTGGTGCGTTACATGTGTGTACCAATTTTTGTACATGTACATGAAACATAGCTCGAGGCGCACTCCGTTGAAAGTGTATAGGTGGCGCTATAGAGCCATTCTGCCACACCCGGTGGAATATTGGCCTGCAGATCTGTTCAGGTCAGGACTCTTATCACATATGTGAAGTTTGGGGAAGATCGGACATTTTATGCCTGAGTTCATCTTTTCAACATCTTTTATTCCCATGGCGAGACATCGAACTTCGTCGCGGCGCCATGAACAAGCCTTTTAACGAAAACTCAAAATCTTCACAACTGAACATCGCACAGGCCTTTAGATTAGACTGACCACAAAAAAGACACTGATGTCATAAAATTTCTAGGAGTAGTTCGTCGCAGCGTAAAATATGTCACTTCCTGTTGCCAATAGGTGGCGCTATGACTATAACTGAATATGGGCATGTCAATCTGTTCAGGTTCGGAATCTCATCAAACATGTGAAGTTTGGGGCAGATTGGACATTGTATGTGTGAGTTATAGCAACTTCATTTTTCATGGCGAATCATCGAAATTCGCCAGGCCGCCACGGACACGCCCTTCAACGAAAACTCAAGATCTTCGCAATTTAACATCGCAAAGACCTTTAGATTAGGCATACCAAATTTGGTGTTGATTTGAAGAAATCTCTAGGAGGAGTTCGTTAAAATACAACACATGGAAATGACCAAAATTACACAAAATATGCTCATAATATTAAAAATAACCGACTTCCTGTTGGGTTTAGAATTTCGCTCCAAGAGTCTTTTTTGTAGGTATTGGTGTGTTACATATGTGTGCCAATTTTCGTGCATGTACGTGAAACATAGCTGGAAGGCTGTTGATTTTCTTGGTATAGGTGGCGCTGTCGAGCCATTTTGCCACACCCTCTTCTGAATCCTATATCAGACGAAAATTTTCACCAGGTTTGACGCGTGTGCAAAGTTTCATGACTTTTTGAGCATGTTAAAGCCCTCAAAAATAAGATTCATTCGGGAGAAGAAGAAGAAGAAGAATAAATATAGCTGCAAGCAGCGATGGCGGGCTCAAGCCATCAGTGCGAACACCACCCTGGTGGCATCTGGAAAACTGTGCCCAGCGGGCATCAGCATTTACAGTAACCCTCTGGCAATCAAGATTTAAGGGATACGGCAGTTAAAGGGTTAATCCGACCCATCTAGACTTTGAAATCATGTACACAGAACAATATATATAATTTATTTATTTTTAATACGACGGTCTGTAGATTATATCTTCCAGTTCCAGAATTTAGGACCTCATTTTTATTCCATCTCTTATCGTGAAATAGCTATTAATTTTTTATACTTTTTCTAATTTTTTCACTTGTTTTTTCTTTACTGATCCTGCTGACCCAGTCAGTTTTTTTTGATCATTCACTCCCTCCCACCTACAAATCCTACCAGCACCGAAACTTGAACCTGCGACCTTCAAGTTACAAGTCCAACTCTCTAACCATTAGTCCACAGCTGACCCAATCATCATGTTTTGTCCAATGGTCATGTCTTAATTTTGCAATTTCTGTATTACATTAGTTTTAGATATTTCTCATGGTGATTATATAATTTTTGACTTTAGTATGAGTTAAAACTCGTTTTTGGCTAGTTATTAAGATTGATATGGTTTGGAATTGGTAAAATGTGCTTGGAAAAAAGTCACAATAAAACAATATTTCGGCATTTTTCCAAGCACATTTTACCAATTCCAAACCATATCTGGAACTGGAAGATATATTCTTCAAACCATCGTACAAGAGGAGCTGATGCTAGTCCTTCAAGAGTCACTCAAAACCTTCCAGATTATTAAATCTGATCATAAAGCCTATATATGTAAAGTCTTCATATATAGTATTTCACAATACATCATGGTATTCTAATTGAGTCATTTTTTGCCATCTTTTACGTCTCTCAGAACCTGCACCTTGTAATTCTGGAGACTCCAGGAAAGTTGCAGTTCTGGAAAATGGTGGCACTGTAGCCTAAATGCTCCCTTATAGTGTTACACCTAATTATTCAGTTTAATTCATAATTCTTTTGCATTTAATGTTTTTCTGTTCTTCTCCACCTGTTTTTTTTCTGACCTTTCTGACCCAGTAAGCATTTTGCTGTCCAGTGGTCATGTCTTTACTTTGCGATTACTGTACTGCTCTAATTGTGATTATTTCTCATGGAGATCTAATAATTTTGGATTTTTCAGTCTGAGTTAAACATCTTTTTTTGGCCCATTTTATCAGTAAAGGAAAAAATGCTTAATAATTCGACACACACACCTGAATATAAGGAGTTTTTTTTTTCTTCCAGCCTTCATGAACAACTACGTATACATCACACTCGTTGGCTTCTCTAGTGCAGATTAACCAAGCCTCATCCCATTCTTCAATATTTGTGATATCATAAATCCCGGAAAATATTTGTTGTAGTCCAAACAATTTGTTCGTTGTAGTTTTTAAAAAGTGATTTTTGTTAAATAAAATTTGGCCTTTTGAATTGTACTTTGAGCTTTGTAACTTTGTAGAACTTGTTTATGCTGAAACAGCAACATTACAGACTAACTAAAGTTGAAAAAGTGAAAAAGTATAACACTTCTTTAATAGGCATTATTAAGCAGTTCATAAATACAGCTATAAATATTTTGTTATTGAGCATATCTAAAAAGTTTAATCATTGTATTTTCATACTTTAAGGATCAATTAATAATTTATAAATTATTACATTATTTACAAACCAGTTATTAAGGAGTTGTCAGTGGTTCATTAGATCATTAAAAAAGTGAAATTAATTATGAGGAATTATTTTTGTGTAAACAATAAATCTTATTATTTAGACACATGATAGTAGTTGCTTTATTGACATATATTCATGCTGTAATTCATGATAAAGTCGGGTTTTTATAAAACATTTAGTAATTGCCAGATATCTATTTTTGTGAGCTCATTTAATACAGAGGGATGCAGAACAGAAATATTTTGCATAAAATGAACTGAACAGTTGTACACTTGAAAAAAATAAAATAATATATATAAAGACATGTACATGCATAACAAATGTCTTTCTTTATTACTTGAGCTCCATTAAACATGATTTCAAAAGCTTGTGGCCTCTCATTGCTCACATGTACACACAAAGTATATATTAAAAGTGTACTGTTTCCTTTTATTGCAACTATAAATACATATATCTATGAATAAATATTTTTAAGTTCTGTATCAATCTGTGTTGTGTTTGTTGATTGTATTTTTTTTTTTTTTAGGAAGATTACAGCCTTTAATCTCCTCAAAATAAATGTGCATATAAAACATGAACAATTTAAATATAGCTGTATTTATAAAGTGCTTACTAATGACTATTCAATTTGGGAGAAGGCTTTATAAAGCATGAACTAATTATTTACTAATGCTTAGCTAAGGAGTGCAGCTATTATGAAGTGTTACCAATGTACCAATGCATTTACTAATGTTAACAAATGAGACAAATGAGACATAATTTAAAAGTGTTTTGTTATGATTTTATTGACCTATAAGTATTTGTGGAATAGTTCTGCTTGCATCACAGCTTAGTCTTCATCTGTGAGATCAACAGTTTAACTGTTACATCCATGAGATTATTTAAATTCAGATAAATATTATTTCACATGGTGTCAGAGGTCAGTATCAAATGATTTTGAAATTATTATTTGCTGCACAAATGAGTATTTTTAGATTTTTTTTTTTTAATCCCTGAAACTGTCAGAAAAGGATAAGGCCTAAGAGATTTCTTAAGCTGTAATGAAAACAGCACAATTAGCAACAACAACAACAAAAAAAAATAATAATTTAAAATACAGTTTTTTTCTGGTGATTAAAGAGATGTTTAAGTCTCTCTCTCTCTCTCTCTCTCTCTCTCTCTCTCTCTCTCTCTCCTCTCTCTTGCTGTCTTTCTGTCACTCAGCTCATGCCCATCCCCCACTCACACTCACACACACACTCTATCAGTACACATACTTTCTCTCACATATAGTGACAGAGTGAGATCAGATGTCTGACAGTTTTTTAATTTTCTTTTAATCAGACAGGGCTGTAAAGTTGTAAAACTATGCATATTTCCTCAGAATCTCTTGTTTTCTAAATGAAGCTGCAATTTAAAAATACAAGACAAAGAATGTTTCTCTTTTGACAGTTTTTTTAAAAAAAAATACCACTGCAAAACTGTTCAAGCTAACCAAAATCGATTCGCAATTTAAGTTCCTCGATGGCATCATATAGACAAAGTTTGGTGTGTATAGTGTATTTTCCCTGTGAGGAATATGCAGTAATTCACATTTTGTATGTACAAAATATACATCGTTGCCAGAATCAAAAAAAAAAAAAATTGTAAATGATATAATTTGTATTGTTAGTTAAATTTATGAATGTATTAAGTAATGTAAAAAAAAAAAAATTATTGTAAAGTTGAACGAGGTCTTTTAAATAACTTTAACGATTTGATGTATAAGCAGTTAAATAAATATTGCAGTTTGCAGTGAAGTCAAATATTAAAAACAGATTTTTTTCTCCTTTCTCATATACACAAATACACATACACACAGAATATAGAAAAGGTTTTAACATACTATATAAAGGTTGTAGTTGCTAACATTAGTGAACATGATCAGTATAGCTACATTATTCTTAATATTTTGGTTGTATTGTTATTTTTTTTATTACATTAGTATTTGTAAATGGATAGTTAAACTACATTAGTTAATGTAGCATAAACTGACATGAATATTTGTAATTACTAAAACAAATAAATACTGGAAAAAAATAAAGAAATGTTCATTCTTAGGTAAAGTTGCATAATGTATTTATTACAATTTAAAAGAATGGAAACCTTATTGTACGTGTTGGTAAAATTGAAATGATCTTAATTTTCTTGATGCATTTGTGAAATTATTCAATAATATTGTAGTTTCAGTAAAGTGACTATAAATTTATTTTAGGTACTAGTTTATTATTATAAAAATATTTATCAACCTTTAATTTGACTAGTGGTCAGTTTTGGTATTTCAACTTGAAATGTTAGTTAAAGTATGGCATTCTAAGAATGTTTATGTAAAATAATTTGTTATTTATTAAAAGTTTTGTTTAGCATTATGCTTTAAACATAAGATAATTATTGTGTTGTATTTTTATTATTTAAATTAATAGTGATGTTAACATCAGTGAAAATGCCTTTAATGCTCGGCCAATTTAAATTTCTCAATGTTTTACCATGACATTTTATTAATAAGAGTAGATTTGTTGCATAATAAATAGTTGACCTGTGTTACGAAGGCAGGTTAAGTAATGTACTTGTTTTGTGGGAGTGAAGATTGTAAAATTTTTGTATTTTAATGAAAATTGTAAGTCTGAGAAAAAAATTTATTGTATAAAATACAAAGAATAAGAACACAAACAATTATAAATTATAAAGGTGCAATATGCATACAGTATGTTGAATTGTATGTTAAAAAGCTTAATAAAGAAGAGCTAAAAGAAAATAATGTGGTTTAAGAGTAAATGGATGGATAAAAATGTGTAGTTTGAAAAGTAAAATACAGTGAAGCATTAAAAGTGTAGACACAATATAATGAGTGTATGGTTAAGCATTCTGTAGATCTTTATATGGTTTTGGAGAAGACTTTGTTGCAACTTGTATTTCTGTAAAAAGGAAAAGAGGAATTTATAAGTAATTGAAGAGATATACTGAAGTAAAGTATATGTGTAATGAATTATAGTATATTGGAATGGGAGTGTTTATTACCTAGTTTGCTGTTATTCTCAGGTATGTGTTCAGGTAGTGTTGAAGGGACATGCTCCGTCTGTGTGGACATGTCACATTGTTCTGTAAAAGGAAACATGTAGGTTTAATTGCCATTGTAGAGAACAAATGTATAGAAAAGGTAACATGAATGAGAACAAATTAGGAAGTGAGAAGTAATTACCATCTTTGAAAAAGTATTGGGCAGCAGCATTGATTTCTGCAGAAGTTAGAGCTTCTGAGAGTTTTTTTTTTGTGTCTTGTAGCTCTGAACGAAGTGTAGTGACACATTGCTGGAGAGCCTTGTTTTGGTTGTGCCAGCGTGACATGATTTTCATGATTTCAGTGCCTAGATTACAAAGTTGCTGTGCAGTTTCGATGGGGTTGACCGATGGATCTTGGCATTTGTACTATAGAAATGGCAAAGAAAATACTGTGTTAAAATAGTATGGGTGGTAATGGTGGAATTTGTATGTAGGCTATCTAGGTTAATATTAGTTGAATAAACAAAGGTAATAAAGAATATGGCTTACAGCAATCAGTTGGAGGCGGTCATGAATTAATTCAGTCTCAGGGTGGTGTATTTTGGGGATTTTTGATGGTGAGGTGTAGGAAGCCATAATCTGGAAGAAAGTATATCATGAACATTAAACAAGCAATAGACAATAGATATGGTAATATTTGTGGGAGTGTATAGGTACACTCCAGCAAATGCTGGATTGTTTTAATGAGATTTTGTGTTAAATATGGATTAACTCAGCTGAATTTGCACAATGTAAATAAAATAAATAATATGTCTTAAAAATAAAGTAAAGAGTCAATCTTGTCACGATAATCATGGTAATATGTATAATTGAGTACATTGTTTGCTAACTTAGGAACAATGTGCAGAGGGTAAATACGTTATGAAAGTATAAAAATAGTTATGTTGATATAGTGTATTGTTAGCAGTATTGCCTTTGCCAATAGCGCAAATAAATATAACTAAAGAATATATTTTATTGAAAATTAGTTGGATGTATAATTGGTTTTGGTATGTATTATGTGTAAGATGAAGAACGCTTACCTTGAAAAGTGTTTGGTAAAGGTTTTTCTTTAGACGATGTTGCTTGTAGAATGAATAAGTGGTCTTTGTGAGAGGTGCTATAAATTGGGTACAGTATGCAAATTGGAACAAGGCTAACTAAGAAATAGAGCCAATGACAAGGATGAATGTGTGTTGCGTCACACATTTTGTTTGTAGATGGTGAAGATGAAGACATTGTCAAGCACAGTATTTAATCTGTGCTAGATAGTTATATTTATTTGAATTTATTTTAAGGGACATTATGTTTTGTGTAGTGTAAGAATTCTAGATTTTTTCAACTTAATTATTTTTCAACGTAAAATGCAATTAAATATTTTAGTGTATGCCAACTGAAAATTTGTCTTTAATAACACGCATCTGCTTAAGCAAGCGGCAAAACATTTAAAAACAACAAATAGGCTACTTTTCTTGTTAGGATATCGAAAATATTTAAATATTAAAACAAGGAAACAGTCAACTATCGACTTTTGCATTTAAATATTTATTACAAGCGATCCCACTGGTCTTAATGTACTTATTTTTTTTTACTTCCATAAAAGTGTATATATTATGTTGCCTTGTTTATCTAAACGTAGCTACTCTTTTTCTTGTTTTAAACCTAGCCAACAATCTCATGTGTTGCGTGTGAAACACAGTGGCTTTAATAAGTATACATTTATTGTGAAATTACTGCATTTCCGTGTCAATCCATGTTGATTTTACCGTGAATAATTCAGTGTCACTTTAATTCAGTGCGTGCAGCACAGCAAAAATAGACTCGGTATGTAGCTGCACTGCAGCAGATGCACCGCTCCTGAAACTCACTGAAGGGCCGCAACCGCGTGCAGTGTGAAGGCCGTTAACATGGGTGCGTAAAAAAATACGCAACGCATACGCATAATCTGAAGAAGGAGTATGTCCTCTGATTTCCACTGCACACGTCTGCGGCGTGTTAGCTCCAATTAGGTTTTTTTCGTCCTCCACACATTGTCAACTCACACCAGAAGCGGATCAGAAGCGCAGTGGTAGGAATACATGCAATTAAACTCCACAATACTTTTTTAATTGTCCTTGAAAAATGGATCTGTGGTGCCATATGGTCTAATATTGTGAGGTTTTCAAATTTGTGAATGAACCCCTTGTCATCCATTTCTGGTCTTCTAGCAAAAATATAGTAATATGAAATAGATTGAGAGATTGCACAGTGTGTTTAATTTAAAATGTACATGAGTCTTTGACTTCTATTTTGTATTTACTGTGCAGTTCTGACGCGGCGTGTGTCAAAAATAGACTAGACTAGAAAACGTATTTTTTTTTTCTCAGGCATATGTGTAATTTGATATTAATTATTAAATTAATATTATTTTTTTTAGTCTTAAATATTGTTTTAAATTGCATGATGTTTCCGGTCTTAATTGTATTATTTTTGTTTTGCTTTCTTTTCATATTTTATTATTAGTCTTTAAATTGTATTGCTCAATGGATGTTTTGTTTGGTATGTTGTACAGCACTTTGGTCAGCATTTATGTTGTTTTAAAGGGCTATATATAAATAAACTTGACTTGACTTGAAACTTGACTTAGAGAGCCTATTTATAGCGAAGTGGCGCTAGAGTGGTCTCCATCAGCTCCGGTAGCCGCCTTGGAGCCGTGAAGCGCCGCAGACATGTGCAGTGGATATCAGGGGTGAAACAGTAATGTTAGAGTTCACGTAATGTATGTGTGCTGTCTAGAGGGTGTTATGAAGTTTTTTTTCTTAGCAAAATACTGGATGATGTAAAATTATCGATTTATAGATATCATTGCAGACGAGTATTAATGTGCAATGGAAATGAGTGAACATAAGTTGAATAAATATGTTCTAGGTAATGTATTTGTGTGGTAACAACGTATGTTGGGTACACAAAACATGGATTTGTTTAAATAAGAGGCATTATTAATATCAGGATTTGTATATTTTCACAGTTAAATAGCAACTTACATAAATGTAAGCCTTTAAAGTAGCTACATAAAATGCCTTTGAAATAAAAGCAGCAATCAGAGGCATGTATTTATTTATTTAGTCTGTTTTAAAAGACAACTTAATTTAATGTAATGTGGTACAGTTCTTTGTAGCAGTGTGGAAATGTTTTTTATTTATGTGTTTGTAACTGTTAATATAAAAGATAGGAAATAATAAAATATAAAAAAAATATATATGCATTAAAAATATATTTACCAATAGGCTATTATCCAAAAACAGAAAAATCACCAAGAGTTTGTTAGATTTTAACTGCCACAATATAAAGTGAAATGTGCAGTGGTTAACTGACGTGAAATTCAGGACACGACTATAGCTGTATAATAGCATGTTCCTAAGTCATTTGAAAGCCCATTGTTTTGATGGCGGAAAACCATTGTTAAATCAGTCATGAAGAGTAAATGGATTTGAAAATGTGTGTAACAATCTTTTTTAAAGTTTTACTAAATTAAGTATGGATCTTATTTATTAAAGTGGATTATATTTCTTTGTATGCTTTAGGTGTAAATATCAGCTATTAATGCTAGAGAAGCCCAAATGATCGGTTAATGTAAATGTAATTGCTGTCATTAACACTATTAAGTGGTGGCGTTCTTCCTTAAGTACTTTTATTTTTATGTATAGAGACAAAGGAAGGTTTTTTTTTTTTTTTTTTTTTTTTAAGAGACATTGGAATAATTGTTCAATTAGTAAGGTTTAAATATGCTCACAATAAGTGTCCCTTTATGAATATATATATATATATATATATATATATATATATATATATATATATATATATATATTTCAGCTAATATGTGAAATATGACAATGTTGAAAGACTTTAAAGTGTATGGAAATAACAAAGACACAATATGGCTGTACTGTGTAACTAAAAGAGCAATATTTAGAAAACGAATATGTGTAAATTCATTATGTGATTAGTAGGCTAATAATGAGTCAATAGTTTTGCCTGTGAGTTTTGCATTATAGAACTTATCTTAATAAAGATCTTATTATGGGTATTTTTTGTGAAGATTGATTTGTAATAGCATGGTAGAAGTGTAATATAGTATTAATTACTCAAATATTTATGGTTTAAGTACAGGCAAAATTGACTATAATTGTTGAATGTTTTATATGTTTATTTATCTATATTGTATTATATTTGTGTTTTAGTATTTGTTGGTGTGTATTAAAAAAATATTATAGGACAAAAGTGCTTTCAGTATAAGGTTATATAAGAATATGTTGTGTGTATGATTTAATCAGTTAAAGTCAGTGACAGAAGTGTCTGTTGTTTTATTTATAGAAATGTACAAGGTGCTGTATATTCATTATTATCCTAAAAGTAAAAAAAAAAATAAAAAAAAAAAAATAGGCTATTTCTAATTATTTTTGTGGAACGTGGTCAAATTTTTTTTCAATGATTTATTTAAACTGTATATATATTTATTAAAATGATATACAATAGTTATTAAATACATATCTAGTGATCTATAAAGAGTTGTGTTAGTATTATTTAAATAAAAAAAATCAGAGGTAGCTATATTTTTTATAGATTGGTGAGAGCTATGGAAATAAATAAATGGACTTTAAACACTGAAACATGCGATTTTGTAGCTATAATGTCAATATGTTGAATTTTGTGGTAAAATCCTATATCTTGTTTAGTAATGTGTTGTATTGACAAGTCAAGCTAGTAGATATTTATAATATTATAGTGGCATGATTGGATGTTTTTAAATAAAGATTTACAAAAACTATGATAGTGAAAGTGAAAGTCGTGACATTTGCCTAGTTTGGTAGCCCATACTAGGAATTGGTCTGCATTTAACTTATCCAAGTACACACACACACAGTAGTGAGAAGGGAAGACACCATGAACACATACACAGAGCAGTGGGCAGCTATAGATCCTGCGCCCTGGGAGCAACTGAGGGGTTCAGCAGAACAGGTTATTTTGCCAGGTGAGGGGGCGTGTTTCGGAGGTTAAGTGACGTCAATGTAACCCTTTATTTAAAGTGCTGAGTATGACGGTTCTGGCACTCAGTTGGACTGTTTGTTGAAGTCTGTGTAAAATGGAGAAAAGTGGTGAGAAGTAATTTTTTTTTTAGAGTGGAACAATGTTTTTATTGTATGTGTACCGACTGTATTAATCTTTATTATTGTAGTTGTTAATCTTTATATTGTATTTATTTTGTTGGCACAGAAAGCAACATGGTTGTTTCCAGGTTTGGGAAGAAAGACTTCGTTGTACCTAAAGGTATGTTTGTTGACTAAATAAATGTTCTTGTTTTTTGACACATGGGTTATTTAGTTGTGACAATGGTTATGTTTCTTGCAGGTCTGAATGTTTGCTTCTTGACGGATTCCATGTGCCGTGGTTTGGACCAATACTGTGAGGGCGCATATTGTTGGGTTCATCCAGGCACTACTTTGGTCCGTTCAGCACAACAGCACGTTTATCATCTGAGAAGAGTAAACGGGGATGCCTTGTTAATCATTCACATTGGGACAAATGATGTCGCTAGTGGGGTTTCAGCGGAAACCGTCGTTAACCGAATGGCATTGCTTGTGGAACGCCTTCGTCACTCTTTTAAGTACAAACTGTATTTCGCTATTTGTTCTGTTTTGCCTCGTTATGTTGATGACAAGCAAACTAAACATACAGTGAAGCGATGCAATATAATGTTGGAAAGATGGTCTAGTGAGATGGACAATGTTGTTTTTTTGCGAACGTGGAGAGCCTTTGTGTTTGGAGGATGTATATGTTCTGAAATGTTCCGTCCAGATGGACTTCACTTGAATGTGAAAGGGAAAGATCGTCTTTTTCAGTATTTCAAACATTTTTTGTGGAACTTTTGTAATTATATTCTTCGCTTTCCAAGCTTGCAGCAATAAAACTCTATGGAAGCTTTTAAAAGTGTTGATGCAACTTATTTATTGTTCGATATTTTTGGGGTTAAAAAATGTTCTGCAAATATCAGTTCAATTGTGTTTATATACAGGGGTGCACATAAATGGTCCATAACCAAAAATAAATAAATAAATCTGTTAAATATGTTCTGACAATGTTAATACACAATTAGCCTTCCATTTTAGATGACAAACTGCACTATATAAGTTTTATTTTCAACATGATTACATAACTCTAGTGTGTCCCATGCTGTTTTTAAAGCACAATGCAAAACTATGACATTCATCCACTGACGCTCTTACTTATACTTACTTGCAGGCAATGCTTTAAGTGGCCCAAAAGAAGTGCCGGTACTCTATTATAGCCTATTTTATTAACGGGGGGGGGGGTTGTCTGCGGTCTTGGGTGACGGGATGGGGGGCTTATGATATTAGACTTCGTAGCCTATAATAAAAGATAATGAATTTCAAACCTTAACTAAACACATTTTTATTCAAAGTTCAACCGTCTGTCATTACTCTTTAGTCTGCCACAAGAAACAGCAACATTAAAATCATGAACTCAAATGTCATTGTAAAAAAAAAAAAAAAAAAAAAACAATGACTGTTGTAACAGTGCGTAAATCAGACCTTTCTGTAACGCTAACTTTAATAAGATTAAACGAAAATAACGAAATAATTGTGTAGCGGAGTATTTTTTGTACACAGTGCCGTGAACTGTCAATCACTCCTACTCGCAGCTGCAGCAACTTGCGCTTTCTTCATCAAGCTTTAAAACAAAAAGGGGACAAAAAGATCATATTGTCTTTGTGCATAGGCTATAGATTAATTAGATAAATGAATATCTAAATTTGTGCCTTGCAGTCTATGGTATTTTTTTAGAACTTAGAAAAAAGATGCTGCAGCCAATGAGCAGCCGGCGGGGGCTGGTTGCAGGACGACTCAACCTCCGCAGACAGTTTTTAATGTTTATCAGACAATAAATACTCAAGATTTTGCTTTAGTATAATTTTCGGGACAATTAGGGCCAGATTCGGGAGTCGGGACAACAGTTTAGATTTCGGGACTGTCCTGGTTACCCTACCTGAAAGAGCTGCATTACTTCCTTAGCTTGAGTCTGACCTGCAGTGATACCATTCAGACTTGGTGAGGTGTCAGTGAGCGAATTATCTGATTCTGATCTTGTTCTTTCAGTATTCAAAGTCTGAAGCCAAGAAAACATATTAAGTGTTGTTAACTGTATTTGATTTATAATCGAACCGACTGTACACTCACAACGAGTTTCACACACCTTCTCCGGCCACGTTTAGTTGTTGACACTTAACAGTGGGAAAAGCGACACATGCGCTATTCACTTGTATAATTTAAGGGTGAATGGGTAATGTAGTTTCTGCTCTGGGTGGGATGAATTAGGAAGCTTGCATTGTGAAGGGTGCTCTGAAAATCGGCAGTGCAGGTAAAAGATTAAAACCTCTATTAAAACAGATGTCCAAATGAGCGTACCGGTACGCTACAAGCACGTTCTGGGCGCATGGAGAGGTGGCGGTACGCTCAAGAGCTATATTTGGAAGTGGCTGTACTGAGTACCAGTGCGTACCTGCCCACTTAAAGCACTGCTTGCAGGCAACATGCCACAGTGAATGCCTGCTGATTTTAAGTTTGAATATGATTAAAACGCTTTTATTTTATTTATTTTCTTTAGAGCTTTTATTCAAAGCTACTTAAAATTGGGTAATACATAAAGCGATTCTACTTAAAGAGTCAGTCAAAGAAAGCAGTAAATATTAGCATTTTATTTGTAAGTTTTCTATAAAATAAATGTAGCCTATTTGTATTTAATACTATGACTACCTTTTATTTTTTCATAATATCTCACACTATTATTTAGTTTATCTACTATAATTGTATATATAAAAAAACTAAATAAAGTGAAATAATATTATAACTATTATGAATTAATTTTTGATAGTAATATGTACTGCATGGGCGTAGATTATGCGGGGGACGTGTCTCCCCCCTTTTAATATCATGGAAACTCGCCCCCCGCACTTTTTCGGTCAAGTTTGTCCTCATAGAGGTTTTCAAGAGCTGGTGGGAATAAATACAGATTTAAACTCAAAGAGAAGGGGTAGTTTGCATATGATTTGATATTTAATTCGGAGCCAGAATACAGCGAGATGAATATCACAGAGCGCAAACACTCCTGCAGTGTGTGTTTCATTCATACTCGAAGCCGGAGGGCGCTCTTGCCAGAATGCCATTTCAGGAAGATCCTAATATGGGCAAAAACGTCCAGCTATAGCTGTATGAAAACAGTTTTTACACAGCAAAAAAGCCCAGAAACTTTTGCAAACACGAAGAAATGAAACATAAGATTGCAACAATATATGGTTTTTCAAGTAATCTCCAGTAGGTGATAAATAAAGTATGAACAATCAGGATTTTCACAGTTAAATAGCAACTTACATAAATGTAAGCCTTTAAAGCTACATAAAATGCCTTTGAAATTAAGCAGCAACCAGAGACATGTATTTATTTAGTCTGTTTTAAAAGACAACGTAATTTAATGTAATGTGGTACAGTTCTTTGTAGCAGTGTGGAAATGTTTTTATTTATGTGTTTGTAACTGTTAATATAAAAGATAGGAAAGTATAAAATATAAAAAAACTATATGCATTAAAATTATATTTACCAATAGGCTATTATCAAAAACAGAAAAATCACCAAGAGTTTGTTAGATTTTAACTGCCACAATATAAAGTGAAATGTGCAGTGGTTAACTGACGTGAAATTCAGGACACGACTATAGCTGTATAATAGCATGTTCCTAAGTCATTTGAAAGCCCATTGTTTTGATGGCGAAAAACCATTGTTAACCCTCTGGAGTCTAAGGGTATTTTTGGGGCCTTGAGAAGTTTTGTCATGCCCTGACATTTGTGCTTTTTTCAGTTTCTTATAAATATCTAAATGGGTAAAGTCTAATATCACTGTAATCAGCACAAACTGGGCTATAATAATATGTGAAACCCATGCATGTACATGATTGTATTTTTGAGAAAAAAAATGTTATGCATGGTTAGTGAAAAACTAAAAATGTTAAATCACTTGAATAAGGGAATAAAACACATACATAAAATTGGTTGCCGGAAAAGTTGAGAACTGGAGCTTGTAGCCTAGAATTTTTCTTTCTGAATGATGTGAAAATCATCTTGTTTACTCACTCACAGAAAACAATATATTGATTTAAATTTTCTAAAACACTTTTTGTTGGTAAAAGTCATATGCGAGTAGGCGTCAACTATCATGAATATCATTGTGATTTACACCTGAGAAGACAAAGGCCTGCATAATGAGCTGCATAATGAGCCTCTCATTCAACTGTGCTACTGTGAGGGAGGACTTACAAGAAAGAGAACAAAATAAAAGTATATAATTTTATGTTTGTAGTTTATTAAGAATATATTTAATTATCCCACAACATAATTTAATATCCACTTGGGGGAGCAGTTAAACAGTTTATTAGGAACAATCAAAGCTGACTTTCAAATTTTTTGGCATCCTTTCTCTAGTCACACAATCCTTCAGAAATCCTTTTAACAATCTTATTTTCTACCAAATAAACCCCATTTATTATCATCATCATCATTATTATTATTATTATTATTATTATTATTATTATTAATGTTGAAAAGAGCTGATAATATTTTTCAGGGGGGAATAAATCGAAAGAACTGCATTGTTTTTACATTTGTTAGAGTTATCTCTATTTGTCACATTTATATTATTTACATCAAGCTTTTGAATGGTATAGTATTGTATATTGTTATTGAAACTTCATAATGTTTCACTTGATTATACATTTAGTCAGGAATTATAGTTTGGAAAAAGTATTTGGAAAAAGTCTAACTAGTAAAATGTTTACACGTTATGTGAAAACTAGTACAAATAAATAAAGAGAGACTTACTCTGTGTATGATCTCTGCTGAATAAAGTGCTTCATTCTTTTTTCTGAGGAAATCCATTTCTCAAATCCTCAACCACATCACATCTTTTTGGGGTGAATTATGTCTTAGTCCTCTCATCGCGAAGCAAACAGTAAAATAAAATAAAAACTTGAAGAATAGTCTGGCTGCTTTTTCTTCTGTGTGGGCGTATTCAAGCCGCGCGCTTCAGTTTGAATCTGAATAGCGCGTTAAGCGCGGGGGCGTGGTCACATTAAATATAATGAGCGGAGATATGAAAAATAGACATCGCGTTGTTTTCATATGGATTACTTTATCTCAGAATATTTGTTTTCGGCAGCACTTAGTTTAGTTTAAAAGTAGACATTCCAGGCTTTCTATAGATATCTCTCTCATGTCTCTTCGTTGAGTATTCACGGAGTTACAGTTCATTTTAATGAAATGTTTGTACATGACGATCAGCGGAGACAAAGACTGTAGACAGCGCACCTTGTTTGTTATCTTTATTTTATAAGTGCACAAAGGTTTTTTGTTATTATGTCTGTATCCAAAAAAAACTAGACCCTTTACAGATTCGATTGATGTATTGCTCTTATCTGTACGATTAAAACTGAGAGTGTAATTTAAGTTCTTTTCGGGGTTATCAGGTGAAAATGACTCAAAACGCATATATGCGTTAATCGACTCGAAAGGGTTAAATCAGTCATGAAGAGTAAATGGATTTGAAAATGTGTGTAACAATCTTTTTTAAAGTTTTACTAAATTAAGTATGGATCTTATTCATTAAAGTGGATTATATTTCTTTGTATGTTTTAGGTGTAAATATCAGCTATTAATGCTAGAGAAGCCCAAATGATCGGTTAATGTAAATGTAATTGCTGTCATTAACACTATTAAGTGGTGGCGTTCTTCCTTAAGTACTTTTATTTTTATGTATAGAGACAAAGGAAGGTTTTTTATTTTTTTTAAGAAACGTTCAATTAGTAGGCCCTAAGGTTTAAATATGCTCACAATAAGTGTCCCTTTATGAATAAGTTTTCTATAAAATAAATGTAGCCTATTTGTATTTAATACTACGACTACCTTTTATTTATTTTTTATAATATCTCACACTATTATTTAGTTTACCTACTAGAATTTTATAGCGTAGTTTTTTTAATATAGCTAAATAAAGTGAAATAATATTATAACTATTATGAATTATTTTTTGATAGTAATATGTACTGCAGGGGCGTAGATATATATATATATATATTAGGGGTGTAACGATACGCGTATTCGTATTGAACCGTTCGGTACGAGGCTTTCGGTTCGGTACGCGGTACGCATTATGTACCGAACGGTTCGTTGGACTAATTAATTAAATTTGGAAAATAAAAAAGGTGTGTGAAATATAATGTTATGCGTTCAACAAGGTAGCCCAATAACCCAAACGACGTAACAGGCAATGCCCCTGACACCCCCGAAGAAAAAAAAACACCAACTTATATGTTTATGTTAGGCTACTCAGTCAGGCGCTGGCTCACTCAGTACGCGCTGAAGGCTCGGTACGGAGCCCCGCACGTCACCTGTAGGAGAGAAAAAACATCAATCCGTGGCGACGGTTTTGCAATCCGTCCCCTCAGTTTATAAACCGTGCTCATGAATTAATAAACTGTTCACTCGGTTTAACAAATCGTACCCAGGATTAACAAACCGTGCCCACGAATTCCCAGTCCGTGCGTTTAGATTGTGTAAACCGTACCCTCGGTTTTTGAATCCGTACCCACGAATTCATAATCCGTGCGCACGCTTTCGCAATCCGTTCCCTCGGATTTGAAAACTGACACGCATTTTACACTTAACAGTGAAACATGCATCTAACTCCGGCAGGTGGGGTGAGGTGGGTGGAGCTTAGTATAATAAAATCACAAAAATAAGTCTTCATGTTAAGAAAGAATTGTACACAAGCATTTCCAAAACTGTCCAAAGGTTATTTAAAAATAAAGCAATTCACAAATTATTTTATGACAAATATTTTGTCTACAAATTAAAATTATAAAAAATAACTTTATTTTTATTTGTATCATTATTATATATTATTAAACAGGTTATGCATAAGAATCTTTTATCCAAAATAACTTACAAAAGAGGAAAAAATTACTCCAGAGTCAGTCACAATGCCAGGTTTATTGCACAATAATAATCAAGTGCTATTATAGATTATCAGCAATTGAACAAGATTTTAATGCGCATCTTTCTTATTAAATCTTTGTATTCCACCTCGTACTACACTTGATAGAGAATCACTTAAGACACTTTGCTGTAAACCTATTCCACATAATAATATTCAATAAAACTGTATGTTAACACGTAGGAGTTTGCTGCATGAATCCGTGAGTACGGTTTACAAATCCGAGGGAACGGATTGCGAAAGCGTGCGCACGGATTATGAATTCGTGGGTACGGATTCAAAAACCGAGGGTACGGTTTACAAAATCTAAGTGCACGGATTGGAAATTCGTGGGCACGGTTTGTTAATCCGTGGGCACGATTTGTTAAATCGAGTGAACAGTTTATGAATTCGTGAGTACGGTTTATAAACTGAGGGGACGGATTGCAAAACCGTCGCCACGGATTGCTTTTTTTTCTCCTACAGGTGACGTCCCGGGCTCCGTATACGGACATCACCGCAGCGAATGGTGCATTTACGTTATAGCCGCGGATATGAGACCTTACTCTGTAGTGGAAAACGCAGGTTTTAAGAACATGCTTAATGTATTTGAGCCCCATTACAATATTCCTTCACGAGCCCATTTCAGACAGACCGTAATTCCTGCTTTGTTCCAAAAAACATAAGCCCAAATAGAGAACCAATTGAGTAAAAACACACTAAATATAAAGAGTTATAGAGTTCCATATAAAAAGAGTTACATCTTTGTATTTGTTCATAACCACTACAACAATATTACATTTAATTTTTAAAAAAAAAATTTATAAGGAGCTATTTTTGTTTTATACAGTATGCTGCTAAGAAAACACCATAGAAGATGGGTAAAGAATAGCTCCATCATTGTTCAATGTAAAAAAAACACATACTTTGTTAGTTTTAATAAATAAAACATTTTAAAAAAAATCAAGGAAATGTATCTGCCAATTTTTTCTTTTTGCTGTATCTAAAACGTACCGAACCGTACCGAAACGAACCGTGACATCAGTGTATTGAACCGAACCGAACCGTGAATTTTGTGAACCGTTACACCCCTAATATATATATATATATATATATATATATATATATATATATAATATATATATAATTTCTGTCCCCCTCACTTCTGAAAAGATGACTACGCCCCTGATGTACTGGGTCACTGTATATTAGCGGTTCTCAATTCCAGTCCTCCAGCCCAACTGTTCTGCCCATTTTTAACGTTTCTCTTAGCTCTTCAGATGTTTGTTCTATTCAAACGTTAGTGCCTTGAGAAGTGGACATCACATGATATTCTGCCATGATTCCAATTGGAAGCGAATGTATATGTTCCAATCAAAGTGCATTGAAGTGTGCAAGATGTGAATATAAATTGTATTGATTTACAGAGGTATGATGTCACAGTTGTCCATGTGTAAAATCGTTGCGTAGCACAGTGAATGTTCGAATGAGATAAACTTTAACAGATTTTCCCTGCTAATGGAATAGGGACGGAGCTCACTTCTCACGACCTGATTATCTGAAACAGGTGTGTTAACAAAGAGAAACCGCAAAATATGCAGAGCAGTGGGGCACAAGCACTGGAATTGTGTGAGGACCAATGCTGTGTGAGGATCAAAACAAATCTTCAGGTTCTCTTATAATAACCAGGCTGAAAAAAATTATGCGCACTCCTGTACATTCACGTGGTCTGTAATATTCGATAATCTTCATATTTTCTTGGATTATATTTTGTGTGGTTGGCTCATATAGAGATAAATTAATCTTTTCCAAATTAAGTTAAAAGTTATTTTGACATTTTATGGGCATCTTTTTTTTTTTTTAATCCTGCATTTAATCATTGAATTAGAATGTGATATTTGTGTTTTTACCAAACAAATGAAATCAGCACAGAAACTACTTGAAAGAGGTTTATTCACGGTTTAGTGCAGGACATTAATGCATTTAACCTGCAGTTATAAATGCATAAACAATGTTTTGATATATTAAACATAAAACGTTGAATACTGATATTTGAAATCCTTTAAATAATAAAAGATACTCTGAGTGTGAAATTAGAACAGCCAGTAGGTTTGTCAGGTGACACACCGCAGCCACTAACAGTTTTCTATGAAATAAATGTAGCCTATTTGTATTTAATATACAAAATACTACCTTGAACTGGACGAAGAATAGAGTAAACTTTATTGTTCTGCTATGTGTGACTGATATATGAATAAATCACGTTTGCAAATTACATTTGATTAGATAGTTTTTGCTGCTTCCATAGATATCAGTGTGTATTTTACAAACTATTAATGTATTGTTTTACTAGTGATTATGTATATTTAAATGTATGAAAGCTATAATAAACATTATGTGGTTGAAAACACTGCATATTAATTGTGATATATGACAAGCGCTGAGCGCGTCCGTCTCTGGCTCAGTGCAGCCAATGGCGAAAGCTGTTTGAATCTGGCAGTTCAGTGACGTCACTGAACATTTTAAATCAGACTCTCAGGGGCACAGAAATAAGAATACAATATATGGTGCAATAATGTTAAACATTTGAAAATGTAATTTAAATGTTTAATTATTTTTGTTAAAATATATCTGCCGACATTCGGACTGCCAACCAATCAGCAAACAGCAGCTGACTGTGACTTCAGCAGTCTATGATTTAAACAGATCATTTTTGATTGCACATTGCTAGCTAGCAATATGTAGCAGTGCTCCTTTCTTACATTTTTTAAGCAAAAAAACCTTGGCTTGATGGACAGCCGGACACAAGGCTTTAAAACTTTACATCTGATGAGGATGTTTCTCCCTCCCCAGGCCCAACATCAACAGACAGTGTTGCCAGATTAGAAATGTCCAAGTATTGTTCCAAAAGTTCGAAATTATCGTATTTGGAAGAAAATTATTACATTTAACAATTAACTACATTTTGACAAGACCTGCAAATTACCACTAGGAGTATGGTTGTACTGAAGCAGTGCGACAAAAATACTATCCCATAATGTTGCGCAGTAATCTGACAATAAATGTGGCACTGGCACACCCAGATTTTAATATGCACTCACAGAGTCTCTTTTCTGGCTACACTACTGGGCTCGACTATAGCTGTATAATAGCATGTACCTAAGTAATTTGAAAGGACAGTTTTGATGGGGAAAACCCATTGTTAAATCAGTCATGAAGAGTAAATGGATTTGAGAATGTGTGTAACGATCTTATTAAAGGTTTTACAAAATTATGTATGGGTCTTATTCATTAAAGTGGATTATATTTCTTTGCTTGAGGTGTAAATATCAGCTATTAATGCTAGAGAAGCCCAAATGATCGGTTAATCTAAATGTAATTGCTGTCATTAACACTATTACGTGGTGGCGTTCTTCCTCAAGCACTTTTATTTTATAGGGACAAAGGAAAGGGATTTGGTTGTTGTTGTTGTTTTTTAAAGACGCATTGGAATAATTGTTTCAATTAGTAAGGTTTAAATATGCTCACAATAATTTCCCTTCATGAAATTGTTAAAAGAATTAAGTTTAGAATTACATATTTAATTGTAATTTAATAGAATAATATATATATATATATATATATATATATATATATATATATATATATATATATATATATATATATATATATATATATATATATATATATATAGTATTATTCTTATTCATAATCAAAACTCTAAGATAAAAGTGTTGTTTCAATGCAAGGTCATATCAAAATGTGGCTGTATGAATTTGGTAAATAGTAAGAAAAGCATAAAGTGCAAAAAATGGAAAGACCAATAGTAGTAGGTGTACTTAGACAGCATTTTATTCATTTGTTTCTTTGTTTAGTTATTTATTTGAAAAGAAGCAAATGGGAAAACATTAAAAAAAAATTCTAATAAATGGGAATTTGATTCCAGCAGTAGACAAGTACCAAATACTAATACAAAAAAATCGTTAGGCTAGTTTTATAATAAGAATAATGAATCAGAGAAAAAGAAATACATAAGAAATATTATTAGTCAAATTTAACAATTAAGTAAAAGTTGTCATGACAAAAATACAATAAATAATAATAATAATCTACATGATATTAATAGAAGAAAGAGGAGAGATATTTTGAGAAATGAGGGCGTGTGCGGGACTACCCACTTTTTGATGACGTCATGCTGCACTTAAAAAGCAGGTTTCAGGAGTTTTGCGGCACAGTGTTTCGTAGGCTATCTTTGCAAAAGAGAAGGTTCTGTGAGACAAGAGTGCTATTGTTTCTGCTGCTGCATCTATTTGAGACATTTCTCTATTTGAGACATCAACAGATTTCAGTACGGTAAGTGGGAAACTGATTGTTTTAAAAAGGCATGTGAAATTTTTTTAAATCAAAAGGAAACCTGTTGTAAATAACATTTGACAAAACAACAACTAGAATAATTAAAATAGTAATAAAAATTTAACTAGATATATAACAGTGGTGCCAACAAAACTTAAAGTGAACTTTAAAGGTAAAGTGTGGATTATATATTAAATCTAATTTTGTGTTTTACAGTGTTGCGCTTTATTGAAAATAATACACAATGTATGAGTTTATGAATGTCATGGTTAGTTAGAGTCGTTCAAATTAAGCATTGTTTAAACGCTTGCATTTGTTCAATGACTGCGCTAGCTCCAAAAAAATATTTATTATGATAAATTATGACTTGCTTTACATAAACTAATAATTTTTAGGCCCTTTTGAAGCAGAGTGCGGACATGTTTTATCTGTGTTTGTAATTGTGTAAAAAAGACACAAGATAATAAAATATGTATGCATTAAAAATAAGTTAGGCTATTTTCAAGAAGAGAAAAATCTACACGAAATTATTCGATTTTTACTACATCTGAGTAAATTACAAGGCACACCACAGTTTTAAAGCATTATATGTGTAATTTAAAAGGTCAGTGTTTCGAGATAAGAAAAACTCATTGTGAGAAAATTAATGAAGACATTAAAAGTAAATGGTTTTGAGAATATAAACAAAACGATTTTATTAAATGTTTGGTAAATAAAACAAGGCTCTTTACCATCAAAGACCGAGACAGTCGCCTAGGCTAAAAATGACTGTTATTTTTTCAATGTTTAATAACTTTTGAACCGCTAGTAGATGATAGTTAGATAGTTCAAGATAGTTTGCACAATTTTTTCTGTTGCACTCTGAGAAATTGCCTTCATTTCGTGTTTGTGAATAATTTGCGCTGTTTTTGCTCTGTATTGCTGAAGAAAATTTGTGCAATTGTTTTTACTATATGCTGCATAGTTTGTGTTTATTGTTCAAATTCAGATTGAAAATATATTTATCAGAAGAAGAAAAACTTGTTTTGTTTGGTTTTGTTATCATATAACACTCTTTCCATTTTATTTTCTCATTAATATGTTTTTAGAACACATCTTTATTGTTTGTTAACGAGGCCTGTTTAGCGTATATAACAATATTGTAATAAATGGCTATAACTTGCTTGCATTTTTCAAAAAAAATTGTAATTTCATTAATTGTTAGAGAAAACGAAAATAAAACTTATACTTTAAATTAGTTAAACTTAAACTGTAACTGTAAGTCATCCTGTTTATAATGATATATCGCACTTCATGTTGACTGCTAGAATAGGTCTGAAAAACAATGGAAAGTGCAGGTGTGTCAAGCGCCCCAAAAATGGTCTTTAAGGGTTAAAATGGGTTGATTTGTTATTGTATGCTCAGGTGTATCCTAAATATAAATATAAACTTATTTTCCGGACTATAAGTCAACACCTTTTTTCATAGTTTGGTTGGTCCTGCAACTTATAGTCAGGTGTGACTTATTTATCAAAATTAATTTGACATGAACTGAGAGAAATGAACCAACAGAAATCATTACCGTTTAACATTAACATTACCCAAAACAGCGAGAGGGCGCTCTAATGCTGCTCAGTTCTCTTATAAAATTGAGGATATTCCTCATCAAGAAAATGTGTTTCCATGTATAAAGTCAAAGGTTTTTTGGAAAAAGCTTTGTAAAATTTGGTTTAATGAGTAATGTTTAAATATAGTGACAAAAATTGCCCCTTTAACAAAAATGTCAGCTGATGCACTCAAATATTAAGTTTATAAATACATTTTAAAGTGGTATTTATAAATTGTAGCAAGAAAAAAAAAATATTGTTATTCATAGTGTATATTTTATTGCATAATTTGTGTGTGTGTGTGTATATATTCTATGTTTTACTCTATAGTATACCACTGTACATTAATTTAATTTAATGAATATTTTAAATAAATAGTTATCTGCATTGTCATGAAAAAAAAATCATTCTGTTGTAGAGTCATGTCATTTGGAAATTGTAAGAAGAGCATAAAGTGCAAAAAAAAAAAACGAGAGAAAAGGTATGCATGTTAACATAACATATCAATGTAGTAAGTTAGATAACATTTTATTAATCTGTTTGTTTGTTTACTTATTTATTTGAACAAAAAAGGGGCAAAACATAAAAAAAAACACGAGGCCTCTGATGAATGGACATTTTATTCCAAGAGTAGACAAGTATCATATGGTAAAAAAAAAAAAATCGTTAGGCTAGTCTTATAATAAGTGCATTGAATAAAAGAAAAATAAATACATAACACATTTTGTTAGGTTATTAAGTAACAGTTGCCAATGTTAAATAAATAAATACAAATGAATAATAATAATAATACAAATAACAATAATAATAGCAGAAGGAGGGGGTGAAATGTTTTCAGAAATGGGGGTACACATTTTAATGACTTATTTCAACTAACAGTTTTCAGTACTGTAAGGGTTATTTTTTATTTGTTGTTTGTTTAAAAAAAAGACATATTTGAATTATTTTACTGTGTTGAGTTTCTGAATGTAATGGTCAATCAGAGTCGTTTAAATTAAACTTGAAACACTGGCATTTGTTCAATGGCAGTGCTTGCTCAAGAAATTAGGCTTACACTTACACTTACACTAAAAATGTTCCATTAAAAAAAGTAGGCATGTAGATATTATGTAAGTCTGAGATTAGTTGCTAAATTTTTGCCAAAAGTCAAACATGTGGAATATATGATTTATTCAATTATTCATAATTTTTTTCATTCATTCTCTTCCATCATTTTTTGGTCCTCTAACTTTAGCACCCACTATTGTAATTGTATGCTTTAAAAAAAAAAGCTTTCTATTCTTTTTGTATTTTGTTTTCTTTTCATTTTACAATTAACAAAAGCAAAAATAAATAAATAAAAATACAAACTAGCTTACTTTTTTTCTATTATATCTGTTTTCTTTTTGTTTATAATATTATTTAAAAGTGCTTGCTATCTATACTGTGCTAAGCTAACTAAATCGCTTTGGATAAAAGAGTCCGCTAAATGAGTAAATGTAAATGCTTTTGCATTTATTTTTATAATTAGCTACTATACCTTTTATTTCCTAAAAAAAAAAAAAAAAACATTGGACTAATGTAAAGTAATAGTAAAAGATTTATTTAATTTTGTAGACAGCTTGAATAAACATAACGGGAGCTTTTGAGAATGTTTAAAAGTCTGTAATATAAATTTTTTTTTTGCCATTTTTTCATATGTTACTTTTTTAATTTGTTAGCATTTTGATATTAGTGTTAAAATTGTGTTAAAGCTAGTGTTTGTGCTTGTTCACAAGGCATGTTCGAGTGCTATACCTTGCTCTTTTTATTTATTTATTTATTTTTGTACAAAAGATTAAGTATTCATAAGGTTTTGCAATATGACCAGAAATTGGTTTGCTTGATCGATGTGGTTGTCTTCTGTGTTAATTTTGACAGCGTTTTAGGATTTTTCTTCAAACACATTAAATTACTGGCATTTGCCCGTAATATATATTAAATCTTACTTACATTATATCTCTGCCTTGAATTGGCCATAATTGTTAAGTAATCTATTTTCTGATTGTTTTTCCAAATGGAAAGATAGTCAGAAATAAGTTAAAGTCAGAAGAATTACTATACTAACTGATATTTACCTTTGTTTGAAACATAGCCTTTTTTAGTATTGTTATGTGTGTAGTAATAAATTGTAACTGTTTTTACAGTACATGTTTAGCTTGATATCACTTTTATGCCAATATGATGACAATGTGTTTTTTTACTTGTAGATGCCTAAGCTAAAGAGATTCCGAATGCGCCGCACGCAATCACTCAACAAAAGTAAGGCTAAAGTTTCTCATTCTGATGTTTGCATGTGCGCAGATGTGTCTGGCGTTATTGCGGCTAATGAGGTTAGAATGCGATCTACAGATGTCAAAAATGAGTTTATAGGGATGGCTTCCAGTGTTGCTTCCATTGTAAAGCACAAAATGCAAAATGTGTGTACCTGGAAGAAATCAGTTCTTAATGACATTCATAACGAGGGATCAAAACTATTTAGTGATGGATCTTTAAGTAAAAAATTGCTCAAAGGTTATGGAGATTTACATTTTTCTCATTGGATGAGTGGTCAACACTCTGTTTTCAACAAAATATGTGAAGTATCAGTAGAACAGAGTCTGGATGTAAATAAGAGCGAGCTGTATGAAAGAGTACAGGAAATTTTCTTTAGTTATGAATCTTGCCTGTTAGCCATAAATGGAGAGTTCTGCGCGATCATGAAGCATAATGATTATTATGTTGTTGTAGACTGCAATGTTCGTAACGCATCTGGTCTGGGATCAGATATAGGTACATCAGTTGTGGTTTTTAACACTAATTGGCAAGATCTGATTTTGCACATAGATGCTCTCATGATGAGTTTGAGTGCAGATACCCTGAATATATGTGGTGTCAAGGTACAGGTTAACGAATCAGAAATGTCGGCATGTAACAGCAATGTTAAGGAAGAAACTAGTGCATGTCCTGCAAACAACATTGATGAAAGTCCAGTGTTTCCATCAAATGAAAGGAAAAGTGTTCGTGGGTCATTTCATCAAGGAGACTTTAAGTTCAAGTGGGCAGGAAGACAGTGTGTTGCTGTTAGTTTGGCTGCTATGGCAATGCACAATGTACAAAGTGTGTTCTCATGGGAAACCTGTGATTTAGACAATGTGGTAAATCTTGGTGATAGCTTGTATTCAGATTTGCATCAAAGTGGTTCAATTACTGATCCAACTGATGACAAGTTCCTATGTATTCCGGATCTTCCACATGAATATGTGTTCAAAACAAATGCATTCAAATTTGAATATGGCAGATGTGTTTCTGGATGTGTAGATGTTGCTGATGGAGAATTTCTTAGGTCTGGTGCATGGGTGACATTAGCTGATGGTTTGCAAATTATACTTGACAAATATGATACATGTTTTTTTAACTTGAATGGTAATACGTGTGCCATTATTAAACAAAATACACAATTTGCTGTGGTTGATTCTCATGCACGTAGCAGTTCTGGAATGATTGATGGTAATGGCTTCAGTGTAGCTGTATATCACAAAACTTTGGCCAGTGTTTTGAGGCACATTGAAAATTTAGCTGCATGTATGCGCGGACATGAAAAGTTTTTTGAAATAACCGGTGTTTGTGTACACCAAATTAAAATCAGTAACACGTGTCACAGTCAAGCAGAAATCTCAACTGATAAGACTGAAACAAGATATTGTGTTGGTAAGAAGAGAAAATTTCAAACTTTGCTTTTAAGTTCAGAAGAAATGACAGAATGTAAGGATGTTAAGAAACGGAAATTTAATTTGAAAGAAAACAGAGAGATAATTGAATCAATTTCTAAATGCAGTTCAAATGCAGATGTCATTTGCTTAGGAGATACAGCTAACACAGTGTATAATTTCAGTCCCTTATGTTTTGAAACTAAACAAAAACTGTGTAGTAAAGTACATATTGATTTTCAGGGTGAAACTCAACATTTGAAATCAGACACTGGACCAATGGGTTCACCTTGTAAAACAGAAACTACTGTCGGTGACGGGAATTGTTTTTTCCGGGCAGTGTCACAGGCGATGTGTGGTACACAGAAAGCTCACAGAAAACTTAGACTTGCAGTTGTGAAACATATGCAGTTGCACAGCATTGAATACAAGAATCTCTTAAGATCTCAATACACATCTATGGAAGACTACTTATCTTCTTCAAAAATGAAGTATGTGGGAACATGGGCCACTGAGGTTGAAATTCAATCAACAGCAAACTATTTAGGGGTTGACATTTTTACATTTCACCTTGGAAAATGGTTGAAGTTTAGTTGTTTGCATGAAAAGATGTGCAACCAAGGCATATACTTGCAACACTCCAATGAAAATCATTATGTAGTTGTTGTTTGTGTAAAACAATTTGAGTCTCATAACTGTTATAAGTTGTGTCAGAACCAAAATGATAATGATGTTAAAGGTACAAGACAAACTGTCAGAACACAGAGTGAAGTTTATGAAACACAGGAGACTTGTATGTGTGCAGATGTGTCTGGCGTTATTGCGGCTAATGAGGTTAGAATGCGATCTACAGATGTCAAAAATGAGTTTATAGGGATGGCTTCCAGTGTTGCTTCCATTGTAAAGCACAAAATGCAAAATGTGTGTACCTGGAAGAAATCAGTTCTTAATGATATTCATAACGAGGGATCAAAACTATTTAGTGATGGATCTTTAAGTAAAAAATTGCTCAAAGGTTATGGAGATTTACATTTTTCTCATTGGATGAGTGGTCAACACTCTGTTTTCAACAAAATATGTGAAGTATCAGTAGAACAGAGTCTGGATGTAAATAAGAGCGAGCTGTATGAAAGAGTACAGGAAATTTTCTTTAGTTATGAATCTTGCCTGTTAGCCATAAATGGAGAGTTCTGCGCGATCATGAAGCATAATGATTATTATGTTGTTGTAGACTGCAATGTTCGTAACGCATCTGGTCTGGGATCAGATATAGGTACATCAGTTGTGGTTTTTAACACTAATTGGCAAGATCTGATTTTGCACATAGATGCTCTCATGATGAGTTTGAGTGCAGATACCCTGAATATATGTGGTGTCAAGGTACAGGTTAACGAATCAGAAATGTCGGCATGTAACAGCAATGTTAAGGAAGAAACTAGTGCATGTCCTGCAAACAACATTGATGAAAGTCCAGTGTTTCCATCAAATGAAAGGAAAAGTGTTCGTGGGTCATTTCATCAAGGAGACTTTAAGTTCAAGTGGGCAGGAAGACAGTGTGTTGCTGTTAGTTTGGCTGCTATGGCAATGCACAATGTACAAAGTGTGTTCTCATGGGAAACCTGTGATTTAGACAATGTGGTAAATCTTGGTGATAGCTTGTATTCAGATTTGCATCAAAGTGGTTCAATTACTGATCCAACTGATGACAAGTTCCTATGTATTCCGGATCTTCCACATGAATATGTGTTCAAAACAAATGCATTCAAATTTGAATATGGCAGATGTGTTTCTGGATGTGTAGATGTTGCTGATGGAGAATTTCTTAGGTCTGGTGCATGGGTGACATTAGCTGATGGTTTGCAAATTATACTTGACAAATATGATACATGTTTTTTTAACTTGAATGGTAATACGTGTGCCATTATTAAACAAAATACACAATTTGCTGTGGTTGATTCTCATGCACGTAGCAGTTCTGGAATGATTGATGGTCATGGCTTCAGTGTAGCTGTATATCACAAAACTTTGGCCAGTGTTTTGAGGCACATTGAAAATTTAGCTGCATGTATGCGCGGACATGAAAAGTTTTTTGAAATAACCGGTGTTTGTGTACACCAAATTAAAATCAGTAACACGTGTCACAGTCAAGCAGAAATCTCAACTGATAAGACTGAAACAAGATATTGTGTTGGTAAGAAGAGAAAATTTCAAACTTTGCTTTTAAGTTCAGAAGAAATGACAGAATGTAAGGATGTTAAGAAACGGAAATTTAATTTGAAAGAAAACAGAGAGATAATTGAATCAATTTCTAAATGCAGTTCAAATGCAGATGTCATTTGCTTAGGAGATACAGCTAACACAGTGTATAATTTCAGTCCCTTATGTTTTGAAACTAAACAAAAACTGTGTAGTAAAGTACATGTAGAGTTCCAGGGTGAAAATGTATCTTCACCATCAGACACTGGACCAATGGGCTCTCCTTGTGAAACAGAAAGCATTCTTGAAGACGGGAATTGTTTCTTTCGGGCAGTGTCACAGGCGATGTGTGGTACACAAAAAGCTCACAGAATACTTAGACTTGCAGTTGTGAAACATATGCAGTTACACAGCATTGAATACAAGAATCTCTTAAGATCCCAATTCAAATCTATGGAAAATTATTTATCTTCTTCAAAAATGAAGTATGTGGGAACATGGGCCACTGAGGTTGAAATTCAATCCACAGCAAACTATTTAGGGGTTGACATTTTTACATTTCACCTTGGAAAATGGTTGAAGTTTAGTTGTTTGCATGAAAAGATGTGCAACCAAGGCATATACTTGCAACACTCCAATGAAAATCATTATGAAGTTGTTGTTTGTGTAAAACAATTTGAGTCTCATAACTGTTATGAGTTGTGTCACAATAAAAAGCACAATGTTGATATACGTACACGCACAAGACAAAGTGTCAAAGCACAGGGTGAAGTTTATGAAACACAGGAGACAAAAGATTCTGATGGTGAAAATTCAAATAAAGATGCATTTGTTAATAATAGTAGCTACTTTAAAAAATATTATTTACTAAAAAGAGTCAAAAGCAAATTAAAGGAAAACATGCAAAGTAAGTATCATAAAAACATGGAATTTCAGCAAAATGTAAAAGCTGTGAGTAGAAGTAGGTATCATAGTGATGTGTTATATAATAAGTCAGTAAAACAAGCAAGTAAACTGAAATATCATGACAATGAACAACACAAGCATAAATTGAAAGAGTACAGCAGATTGAAATATCGTACTGACGAAAAATGCAAACATAAACTTAAGGAGTACAGTAGATTAAAATATTGTAATGATAAGCAACATAAACTGAAACTAAAAGAGTACAACAAATTAAAATATACTCATAATGTGCAACATAAGCATAAACTGAAGGAGTACAGTAGGGTGAAGTATCAAGGCAATCTACTACATAAGAATAAACTAAAGGAGTACAGCAGAACTAAGTATTGTAATGATCTGCAACATAAGCATAAAGTGAAAGAATTCAGCAGAGCAAAGTATCGTCATGATCTGAAACATAAGCATAAAGTGAAAGAATACAGCAAAGTAAAATATAGTCGTAATATGCAACATAAACAGAAACTGAAAAAGTACAGCAAGATGAGATACTGGACTAATGAAAAATATAGGTATACAGCAAAGGAAAGAAGTAAGATAAAGTATGCAAATTATCCATTACATAAAGAAAATATAAAAAAATATAACAAAACAAAGAAACAGAACCTTAAACAAAAACAACAGTTGTTCAATTTTGTTAAAAACAACTTTGCACAAAAAGTGAATTCAGACCTAGATTTTGTTTGTTGTGTTTGTCACAGATTGTTATTTAGGCAACAGGTGTTATGCTGTCAAATAGATAATTACAATCAAAATTCAAGAACAATGTTATTAGCTCAGAAATGTATTACTGATGTTTTTTTACATAAGTGCAGCAATGAATGTGTTCTTCCCTGTGAATTGATGAAATCAAGTAAAGGTCAGCTTTGGATTTGCTTTACTTGTCACTCTAAATTGAAAAAGGGTGAAATGCCAGCAGAAAGTGCCATTAACAATCTAGAACTACAACCTATACCAGAAGAGTTGTGTTCTCTCAATAGTTTGGAACAACATTTAATAGCATTGCATATTCCATTTATGAAGATGCTGGCATTACCGAAAGGTGGTCAAAATGGAGTACACGGTCCTGTCACTTGCTGCCCAGCTAATCTTAAACACACAACAAATGTTTTGCCCAGAACAAATACTGACAATTCATTAGTGTGTATCAAGTTAAAACGCAAATTAACATATAAAGGTCATTATAAATATCAGTATGTTGATGCAAATAATATTAAACAGGCATTGTGTTACTTAAAAAAAAATAACAAATATTATTCAGATGTAATGTTTAATGAAGATTGGTTAAATGAGTTTCATAGGCAAGATATTGCAGAAAATGATGATAATACCATAGAGGACACTTATGTGGAAAATGTAAATGATGATGAGGAGTTACATGACAGACAACAGCACTGTGTTTTTATGGACACATGTTTACAACCAGTTGACATTGGGCAAGAAGTACTTGATCAATATGTTGACAATGTCTTGAACGTTGCACCTGCTGAAGGAAACAATCCTGTGAAACTGCTTACAGATGAAACAAATGAGGCAAAATGTTTTCCTGTTTTATTTCCTAACGGTTGTCCAACATATCATGACAAAAGGGCAAAGAGATTAACACTATCAAGATATTTTAACAATAGAATATTGCATGCAGATGGAAGATTTGCACAAAATACTGAATACATTTTTTTTGCACAATATTTATCAGAGGTACAACAGGTTTTATCTAATGTTTCCATAGCTCTAAGAAAAGGGCAAGGCTGTCATAAATCCATATCAAATGATATGTTTAAAGACACAGACTCTTTGAAGAAATTACTTAATTTTGATGAAGGCTATAGGTTTTTAAAGCCAATAAGAGGCACTCCTGCATTTTGGCAAGGTGTGCAAAAAGATTTGTTTGCAATGGTTCGACAGCTGGGCATTCCCACATGGTTCTGTTCATTTTCATCTGCTGACATGAGATGGACAAATTTGATGTCAAGCATTTTAAAACAAGAAGGTAGAGCATTAACATCAGATCAGTTAGAATGGTCTGAAAGATGTGCAATTTTGCGTAATAATCCTGTCACTGCTGCACGTATGTTTGATTTTAGGTGGCATTGTTTTCTTAAAGAGGTCCTTATGTCACCTCTTCAACCTATAGGGGAAATTGTTGATTATTTCTATAGGGTTGAATTTCAACAGCGAGGTTCACCTCACGTTCATTGTTTGTTCTGGATAAAAAATGCTCCACAAATTGACAAACAATCTGATGAAGACGTAGTTGAATTTATAGACAGATATGTTTCCTGTGACATGCCCACGGAAAATGAGGAGCTACACAACATCGTTACATCTGTACAACTTCATAGTAAACACCATTCTAAAACTTGTAAAAAGAAAAACACAGTTTGTCGTTTTAATTTTCCTAAACCTCCATCATTGCGAACATTTATTTGTCGAAGAAAAGTTGAAGATGTGCCTGAGAAAGATGTGTCTGACAAAGATGTTTGTTTTGATAGTTGTCAAAATAACAACAGGGAAAAACTAAATGAATGTACAAATCCTGACATTAACGACAAAATAAATGTAAAATATGCTCATGATATAATGACTACAGTGAAGAAAGCTGTTTTAGATCAGAACGTAAACTCTATAGAAGAATTGTATGGCAGTGTAGGTATAAATCAGGATTTATTTGAAATGGCATACAAGTGCATAAATAATAACACACACATTGTTTTAAAACGACAGTTAAATGAAGTTTGGGTTAATCAGTATAACAAGTTTGCCCTTCAGTGCTGGAATGCTAATATGGATATTCAATATGTAACTGATGCTTATGCCTGCATTGTTTATATAATTTCTTATATTTCAAAATCAGAAAGAGAAATGGGTTTGTTGTTAGCCAATACACAGCGAGAAGCATCAACTCAAGGAAATACTGATGCAAGGCAATCTTTGAGGAAATTAGGCAGCGTGTATTTGCACAATCGTGAAGTTAGTGCACAAGAAGCAGTGTACAGATTAACAAATATGCATTTAAAGGAGTGCTCAAGAAATGTCCAGTTTATTCCTACAGGTGACGATACTGTTCGTATGAGTTTACCATTAAGTGTTATTCAAAACAAATTGGAGTCTGAACATTTGAAAAGTGAAGATATATGGATGACAAGTTTTGTGGATCGTTACAAGAATAGACCAAATCAGACTGCTTTTGATGATATGTGTTTAGCTACATTTGCATCTGAGTATCGCATTGCATATCATGGAACATCTTCTGCTAATAAAATAAAGTTAAACAACAATTTAGGTTTCATTGTAAAAAGAACACGTACTCAACCAGCTATTGTGCGTTTTGCTCGATTCTCAGTGACAAAGAGTCCTGAAAAATTTTATCAAAGTTTATTACAGTTGTTTCTTCCCTATCGTGTAGATAGTCAGTTAAAACCAGTGGGCTTTAATCATTTTGAACAGTTTTACAGGGAAGGTGCAATTACTTTAAGCAATGGATCTGTACATTTAGTGCACACTGTAGTAAATGCAAATAGAGGTCTTTTTGAAAAAGATGCAGATATGCTGGATACTACACAAACAGCTGTAGATAATGATGGCATGTTAGAAAACGCATGGTGTTTGCTCTGTCCTGAACAACAATTAGAGCATTTTGAATGTGCATAATTAAGACGTGAATCTCTCAAACACATAAATGAAACTGAAAGTTGTATTCCAGATTTAGCTTTTAATAGTGAACCACTTCCTCAGTTAGAGAAAAAAAATACTCTGAGTCATGAAGATGGTTTGAGTCTAATTCGTTCTTTAAACAAAACCCAGATGGTGATTTTCAATAAGATTAGACAGTGGTGTCTAGATAAAATTAGAGGAGAAAACCCAAAACCATTTCATACTTTTATTACTGGTGGAGCAGGCACTGGAAAAAGCCATTTAATTAAAGCCATAAAATATGAAGCAACAAGATTATTGTCACAAATCGCTTTGAACCCAGATGATATTTGTGTTCTTTTAACTGCTCCAACAGGAATTGCAGCCTTCCAACTCCAGGCTTCTACAATCCATCAAACTTTTTGTATCGGCACAAATATGAAGTTGCCATACGCACCTTTGGGTGAAGAGAAGTTAAATTCTTTGCGTGCAAAATTCCATGGCCTTCAGATTTTAATTATAGACGAAATCTCAATGGTAGATCATAAACTTTTAGCATATATTCATGGAAGATTAAGACAAATTAAACAAACTGGAGATCTTGGTATTTTTGGTAATGTTGCTGTAATCGCTGTAGGTGACTTTTTCCAATTGGCTCCAGTGAAAGGTAAACCTCTCTTTGTAGATGTACCTGGACTCGACTTATGGATAAATTATTTTAGTATTGTAGAATTAACACAAATTGTTAGACAGCAGGACACCACATTTGCCGAATTATTAAATCGATTAAGAAAACGAAATAGGAAAACTCAACTGAGAAAAGAAGATTTAGAAATATTATCAAACTGTGACAATGGTGAAGAAAATAATGATTTTTTACATATTTTTTCCACAAATGATGAAGTTCATGAGCACAACATAGAGATGTTAATTAAAACCTGTGAAGAGATTGAAACTATAGAGTCTGAAGATTATGCACGTAGTAAAAAGACTGGAAAAACAGAATTACTTGATGGTCATCACGTAAAAGTTTACAACACATGCTTGTCTGCAACATTGCTTTTAGGCATAAATGCACGTGTCATGCTCATTAAAAATATAGATATTAATGATGGGCTGGTTAATGGTGTTTGTGGTACTGTTACACACATTGCACGCTCTGATAAAAAGAAGTTACCTGAAGTCGTCTACATCTGTTTTGATGATAATAATGTAGGATTAAAAAGACGTAAACTATGTATGTCTGAGCCAACAAGATCATTACAATCTACACCAATATATGCAGAGGAGGAAAACGTTTGTAGTAAAGGTGGTCTTCGTCGACAGTTTCCTTTAAAGTTAGCTTGGGCATGCACAGTTCATAAGGTACAAGGTTTAACTGTTGATAATGCAGTTGTTAGCTTAAAAAAAGTTTTTGCTGCTGGACAGGCTTATGTAGCTCTGAGTCGTGTTAGAAGTTTGCCTGGTTTGACAATAAAAGATTTTAGTGAAAAAAGTATTTATTGTAATGAAAAAGTCTCCGAAGCACTTAATGAAATGCCCTGTTTTATGGCACATGATGATTTAGTTTTGAGAAATCAGAAAAGTTATTTTTCTGTGTTTTTGCTAAATGTACAGAGTTTGCGGTGTCATAAACAAGACTTGATGATTTGTACTCAAGAGCTGCAGCCCACGTGCATTGGTTTAACTGAAACATGGTTGCCTGAATGCTATCAATCAGATATTGTGCACTTAAACAGTTACAACTTTGTGGGACTTTCTCGCTCTGTGTCATACACAAGCAATTGTCCTCCTTTTAATGATCTAAAAGCCCAACAACATGGTGGAGTTGGATTATATACAGCACGTGATGTGGAAAACACTGCTATAACATTCCCTAATCTTAACTTGGAGTGCTTGGTGACACATTTTACTAAAAATGACATATTACTCGCTGTTGTTTATAGACCACAAACATATCCTTTGTCAATTTTCAAAGATAATTTGAGTAAACTGATCAATTTAATGTCTTCAGTATGCAATAAAAATATACTTATAGGAGACTTTAATAATGATGCATTGAAATCAAAATCTCTGTGCTCTTTCATGTCAGACAAGGGTTTTATTCAACTTGTTAAAAAGCCAACAACCGAAAAAGGCACCTTAATAGACCATGTATACGTGAAGAACTTCAAAGAGTGTTCAGTAAACACCAATGTTGTCCCAGTGTACTTTAGCACACATGAGGGAGTTTTCTGTTCATTTCAAGGCTAACATTTAAATGTTTACTGAACGTTTGTTTTACTGCTTCTCAACCTGATTTGGTTATGTACAGATCTGATTATATGGTGAACAAGACAAGGACCACGATGATAGAGCTTATCTCTTTTTTCTGGATTCTTGTTAAGCCATTTTCAGATTTACACAATTTCACTGTTCTGCTCAGTGTATTGTGAGTGTGCATAATTAAAGACAGTTGTATGACATTGAAAGGTTTTTTCCCCTAATATACTCCCTCTAAAGTCATTATACACAATTATTATGTATTGTTTTTATATATTGAATCTGCTTTTTAAGCCTATGAAATGTACATGTAATTTAATGTATTTACAAATAAATTAATGCTCTCTAAGCAGTTAAAATCAGCAACTTCAACAAATTTTGTATTTTATTTTAAACACGTATTAACAACAAGAAATAATACATTTTCTTTAAAACACATCTTTAAAACAAATCAACCTGATTTGGTTATGTACAGATCTGATTATATGGTGAACAAGACAAGGACCACGATGATAGAGCTTATCTCTTTTTTCTGGATTCTTGTTAAGCCATTTTCAGATTTACACAATTTCACTGTTCTGCTCAGTGTATTGTGAGTGTGCATAATTAAAGACAGTTGTATGGCATTGAAAGGTTCCCCTAATGTACTCCCTCTAAAGTCATTATACACAATTATTATGTATTGTATTTATATATTGAATCTGCTTTTTAAGCCTATGAAATGTACATGTAATTTAATGTATTTACAAATAAATTAATGCTCTCTAAGCATTTAAAATCAGCAACTTCAACAAATTTTGTATTTTATTTTAAACACGTATTAACAACAAGAAATAATACATTTTCTTTAAAACGCATCTTTAAAACAAATCAACCTGATTTGGTTATGTACAGATCTGATTATATGGTGAACAAGACAAGGACCACGATGATAGAGCTTATCTCTTTTTTCTGGATTCTTGTTAAGCCATTTTCAGATTTACACAATTTCACTGTTCTGCTCAGTGTATTGTGAGTGTGCATAATTAAAGACAGTTGTATGACATTGAAAGGTTTTTCCCCTAATATACTCCCTCTAAAGTCATTATACACAATTATTATGTATTGTATTTATATATTGAATCTGCTTTTTAAGCCTATGAAATGTACATGTAATTTAATGTATTTACAAATAAATTAATGCTCTCTAAGCAGTTAAAATCAGCAACTTCAACAAATTTTGTATTTTATTTTAAACACGTATTAACAACAAGAAATAATACATTTTCTTTAAAACGCATCTTTAAAACAAATCAACCTGATTTGGTTATGTACAGATCCGATTATATGGTGAACAAGACAAGGACCACGATGATAGAGCTTATCTCTTTTTTCTGGATTCTTGTTAAGCCATTTTCAGATTTACACAATTTCACTGTTCTGCTCAGTGTATTGTGAGTGTGCATAATTAAAGACAGTTGTATGACATTGAAAGGTTTTTCCCCTAATATACTCCCTCTAAAGTCATTATACACAATTATTATGTATTGTATTTATATATTGAATCTGCTTTTTAAGCCTATGAAATGTACATGTAATTTAATGTATTTACAAATAAATTAATGCTCTCTAAGCAGTTAAAATCAGCAACTTCAACAAATTTTGTATTTTATTTTAAACACGTATTAACAACAAGAAATAATACATTTTCTTTAAAACGCATCTTTAAAACAAATCAACCTGATTTGGTTATGTACAGATCCGATTATATGGTGAACAAGACAAGGACAACGATGATAGAGCTTATCTCTTTTTTCTGGATTCTTGTTAAGCCATTATCAGATTTACACAATTTCACTGTTCTGCTCAGTGTATTGTGAGTGTGCATAATTTATGACAGTGTTATTAGTTTAGTTAGAAACATACATACATGGTACATTTATAATACTCCACAAATACCATAATATTCCTAAAACAATATTAATTTATCCATATAGCCCAATAATAACAAAAAACAAAATGCACTGGTATTGGCACTCCTGGTTAACCAGGATGGGGTTCAACTCCCTGCAGTGTAATTGCTTGTTATTGTTTGGTATAGACCATTTTAAAGATGTTAACAATAACTAAGGCGTTAGAACGCTTCTGCGCATGTCTGATCCTAAAGCATTTCCGGTAGCGCAATTTTTTTTCTTTTTTTTTCTTAGGAACATAACTGACCCTTTATTCTCCTTTTTAATATATGTCCTTATGAACCAAGAAAAAGTTATTTATAGCTGTATTTATAAGCTGCTTACTAATGACTATTAATATTGGGACAAGACTTTATAAAGCATGACCTGACTATTTACTAATGAGTGCAGTTATTATAAAGTGTTCCCAATGCATTTAATAATGTTAACAAATTAAACATTATTTTACGATGTTATCAAATCCTTAAATGATTTGTAAGTGTTTTGTAATGATTTTATTGACCTACAAGCATTTGTGAAAGTTCTGCTTGCATTACAGCTTAGTCTTGATCTGTGAGCTGAACAGATTTACTGTTACATCCATGAGATTATGTAAATTCAAATAAATGTCATGTCACAGGATGTCAGAGGTCAGTATCAAATGAGTTTGAAATTATTATTTGCAGCACAAATAAGGGTTTTTAGGATTTTTAAAAATCCCTAAAACTGTCAGAAAAGGATAAGGCCTAAGATATTTTTTATAACTATAATGCATAAACTATGAAATTATACAAAATGTATAAAAAATTACAACAGTAATTGTTTTCCAATGTTTTTTATTTATTTAATTTTTTTTTTTTTGGATTTACATTTAAAAAAATTATCATACGGCAATCATTTTAAACAGCTTGAATAAAACCTGTTAATATTTGTTATAGACCACGGTAACTGTGTATAATCTAACAAACGAGTTTATTATGAAAATAAAAGTGTGTACACCAGATAAATTGGATGATAAAGAAATTGCTAACAATAGTATAATAGAGCATGTTTTAGATTTTTAGGCGTTAAGATGCAGAAATGGACAAATCAATTGTAAAATAAAATGTAATTGATTTAATTAAATATAGATTAATTCTTGTTAGAGCAAAATAATAAATAAATACGCACACACATTTAAAAAAAGCAGCCAAGATTAATGAGTTTCCTTTTTTATATGTATAGATTAAAATTGAAGACCGAAGCAGGTAATGCGGTCACTTAATATTCAAACCCAGTAGATCCACTTCAGATTTATTTCTCAACAGTTTATGTTCACGTGGCTGTTTTCGTTTATATTCGCCAAGCTATTATGTATTTTGAAATAATCTTGTCCGTGATGTGTTCGTTCGTACGACGAAAGGCAGAATCCTGCAGCTCGAGAGATATATGTTATTCTGCCAGTTGCGCTTTCAAATAGTCTTGCGCACATAAACGGGTCACAAACACCTGTATTTAGCTCGTGTTGTGTTATAATGGGTGCATTGTGGTGCATTTGTGGCAATATTCTATTTTAAAAAGCTCTTAAACAAGAATAAATTGGCTTTTTTTGACATCGTGACACTGTGCGCGCTGATCGGAGGCAGTGATTTCAGATAGGCAGCCGGGAATATTTCATTTTCACACAAACAGTTCAAAAACATCTGAATTTAGCTCTTGGTGTGTTCTAATTGGTGAATTGTGTGATATCGCTTAATATTTTATTTGTTAAAGCTATAAAACAAGAATAAACTCGTTTTTCTGAGCTCGTCATTCCACACGCTCTTGCTCAGAGCGGTGATTCATCTCTCGTGTTTCTCACGTATCACTGACCACACATCCATTATAATGAGCCCTGACCTGATAATAATCATATGTGTTGGTTTAGCTTGTCAGTGTGAATTAAATCCAAGTATTTATTTGTATTTTAACCGATTTAAAATGAAACTAAAAGAGAGTCTCCTCCCTTTCAGTCGAATTTCCCTTTCAGGAATTGAACCTGTAGGGGCGCCATTTCTCTCAGACAATGTAAGTCTCAGCACATAATACTCAAACAGAGGGACAGAGTTGAGATGAGATGTCTGACAGTTTTTAATATTCTGTTATCCATACAGTGTTGTAAAGTCGTGAAACTATCCATATTTACTCAGAATGACTTTTTTTTTTGTATGAAAAAAGGTTTGAAGTGTTTGGAATTTAAAAATGCAGGACAATTAATAATTCAATTTTTAATGTCATTTAAAAAAATCACCACGACAAAACCGTTCAAGCTATCCAAAATCCTTTGGCAATTTAAGTTGTTTAAAATGTTTTGGCATCATGTAGACAAAGTTTGGTGTGTATAGTGTTACTCTCCTCTGAGCAGTATGCATTAATTCACAGCTAAATGTAAAAAAAAATCCACATTCAAATCAAAATAGCTGAATACCTGATTGATCGTAGCTGATGACTGTGAATTAGAAAGTTGTCCATCTTGATAAGAACAATTTTGTACCGAGTTTGGTGTCTGTAGCTAAAACTAACCCCCCACTTTTGACAAAAGGTGGCGCTATAGGAGTGCCTCTTCCACGCCCTCTTATGAACTTTTGCCAGTGTCTAGTTATCATAAATACTGATATGTGTTCTGATTTCATGAAATTCTAAGTATGTTATATGCCTTAAAATCACCTGAGAAGTATTCAAGTTGACATGTTGCCACGGCAAACAATATTTTTAGATATGCAATATCCCCTTGCAGATTTATATCGGCTGTGTTTTAACATGATTCTGATGAAGTTTGAAGCAAATCGAGTAAAAATAAGGATTCTGAATACAAAACATTTTGAAAATGACACACTTCCTGCTGCCAGTTGGTGGCGCTATAACTTTGACTCCTAATAGTCACATATATGCGATCGACATCATACAAAGAATAATCTGATGAAGTTTGATTAAAATCAGGAAATGTATGTGGATGGTATTAGACACTTCCTGTTTCTCATTTCTCGCCATACATTTCAACGCCTCGCCACGAGCAAAACCGTTTGAGATATCAAAAAATCCCCTGGCAATTTTTCATCCCCCAGTGTCTTGAGATCATGTTGACCGAGTTTGGCGGCAATCGAGTAAAAAACCTATGACAAGTATTTCAAATTCCAGAGCATGCGCTTTTTACATAACTCTAAATAGCTGACTTCCTGTTGGGCAGAGCCTATGACATGCAATACGCAAGTTGTTCGGCACGATGAGATCTATATGTGTACTGAGTTTCATATTAATACGTGCAAGTATGTGTGAGCTATACATCAACATTTATGACTGTGTTCCAGGGGGCGCTGTAGAGCCCCTGTGCCACGCCCAGGTCCCAGCCTCTGCAGGCTCCTAAAGGCCACAGATTCCAAAGTGTGCGCAAACTTTCAAGAGTTTTTGAGTATGTTAAGGACCCCAAAAGCCCCCACAACTTTGACGACAAATATGAATAATAAACCCCAAATAGCCAACTTCCTGTTGGGCGGAGCCTATGATATGCAATACGAAAGTTGTTTGTATTGATGAGTTCTATATGTGTACCGAGTTTCGTACGTCTACGTGCAAGTATGTATGATATATGGCCCTCCATATTCCAGGGGGCGCTGTAGAGCCCCTGTGCCACGCCCGTGTATCAGTCTCTGCCCGGCCCTAATGGCCGCAGGTTCCAATGTGTGTGCCAATTTTCAAGACTTTTTAAGCATGTTAAGGGCCCCAAAAGCCCCCGAAACCTTGAAGAAAAATAATAATAATAAATAATAATAATAACAAATAATCCTAAGGAAACATATTAGGGCTCTCGCCCTCCAGG
>NW_020528274.1:0-21756 GCF_003368295.1 Carassius auratus | reverse complement strand
ATTATTATGTTGTTGTAGACTGCAATGTTCGTAACGCATCTGGTCTGGGATCAGATATAGGTACATCAGTTGTGGTTTTTAACACTAATTGGCAAGATCTGATTTTGCACATAGATGCTCTCATGATGAGTTTGAGTGCAGATACCCTGAATATATGTGGTGTCAAGGTACAGGTTAACGAATCAGAAATGTCGGCATGTAACAGCAATGTTAAGGAAGAAACTAGTGCATGTCCTGCAAACAACATTGATGAAAGTCCAGTGTTTCCATCAAATGAAAGGAAAAGTGTTCGTGGTCATTTCATCAAGGAGACTTTAAGTTCAAGTGGGCAGGAAGACAGTGTGTTGCTGTTAGTTTGGCTGCTATGGCAATGCACAATGTACAAAGTGTGTTCTCATGGGAAACCTGTGATTTAGACAATGTGGTAAATCTTGGTGATAGCTTGTATTCAGATTTGCATCAAAGTGGTTCAATTACTGATCCAACTGATGACAAGTTCCTATGTATTCCGGATCTTCCACATGAATATGTGTTCAAAACAAATGCATTCAAATTTGAATATGGCAGATGTGTTTCTGGATGTGTAGATGTTGCTGATGGAGAATTTCTTAGGTCTGGTGCATGGGTGACATTAGCTGATGGTTTGCAAATTATACTTGACAAATATGATACATGTTTTTTTAACTTGAATGGTAATACGTGTGCCATTATTAAACAAAATACACAATTTGCTGTGGTTGATTCTCATGCACGTAGCAGTTCTGGAATGATTGATGGTCATGGCTTCAGTGTAGCTGTATATCACAAACTTTGGCCAGTGTTTTGAGGCACATTGAAAATTTAGCTGCATGTATGCGCGGACATGAAAAGTTTTTTGAAATAACCGGTGTTTGTGTACACCAAATTAAAATCAGTAACACGTGTCACAGTCAAGCAGAAATCTCAACTGATAAGACTGAAACAAGATATTGTGTTGGTAAGAAGAGAAAATTTCAAACTTTGCTTTTAAGTTCAGAAGAAATGACAGAATGTAAGGATGTTAAGAAACGGAAATTTAATTTAAAGAAAAAACAGAGAGATAATTGAATCAATTTCTAAATGCAGTTCAAATGCAGATGTCATTTGCTTAGGAGATACAGCTAACACAGTGTATAATTTCAGTCCCTTTATGTTTTGAAACTAAACAAAAACTGTGTAGTAAAGTACATGTAGAGTTCCAGGGTGAAAATGTATCTTCACCATCAGACACTGGACCAATGGGCTCTCCTTGTGAAACAGAAAGCATTCTTGAAGACGGGAATTGTTTCTTTCGGGCAGTGTCACAGGCGATGTGTGGTACACAAAAAGCTCACAGAATACTTAGACTTGCAGTTGTGAAACATATGCAGTTACACAGCATTGAATACAAGAATCTCTTAAGATCCAATTCAAATCTATGGAAAATTATTTATCTTCTTCAAAAATGAAGTATGTGGGAACATGGGCCACTGAGGTTGAAATTCAATCCACAGCAAACTATTTAGGGGTTGACATTTTTACATTTCACCTTGGAAAATGGTTGAAGTTTAGTTGTTTGCATGAAAAGATGTGCAACCAAGGCATATACTTGCAACACTCCAATGAAAATCATTATGAAGTTGTTGTTTGTGTAAAACAATTTGAGTCTCATAACTGTTATGAGTTGTGTCACAATAAAAAGCACAATGTTGATATACGTACACGCACAAGACAAAGTGTCAAAGCACAGGGTGAAGTTTATGAAACACAGGAGACAAAAGATTCTGATGGTGAAAATTCAAATAAAGATGCATTTGTTAATAATAGTAGCTACTTTAAAAAATATTATTTACTAAAAAGAGTCAAAAGCAAATTAAAGGAAAACATGCAAAGTAAGTATCATAAAACATGGAATTTCAGCAAAATGTAAAAGCTGTGAGTAGAAGTAGGTATCATAGTGATGTGTTATATAATAAGTCAGTAAAACAAGCAAGTAAACTGAAATATCATGACAATGAACAACACAAGCATAAATTGAAAGAGTACAGCAGATTGAAATATCGTACTGACGAAAAATGCAAACATAAACTTAAGGAGTACAGTAGATTAAAATATTGTAATGATAAGCAACATAAACTGAAACTAAAAGAGTACAACAAATTAAAATATACTCATAATGTGCAACATAAGCATAAACTGAAGGAGTACAGTAGGGTGAAGTATCAAGGCAATCTACTACATAAGAATAAACTAAAGGAGTACAGCAGAACTAAGTATTGTAATGATCTGCAACATAAGCATAAAGTGAAAGAATTCAGCAGAGCAAAGTATCGTCATGATCTGAAACATAAGCATAAAGTGAAAGAATACAGCAAAGTAAAATATAGTCGTAATATGCAACATAAACAGAAACTGAAAAAGTACAGCAAGATGAGATACTGGACTAATGAAAAATATAGGTATACAGCAAAGGAAAGAAGTAAGATAAAGTATGCAAATTATCCATTACATAAAGAAAATATAAAAAAATATAACAAAACAAAGAAACAGAACCTTAAACAAAAACAACAGTTGTTCAATTTTGTTAAAAACAACTTTGCACAAAAAGTGAATTCAGACCTAGATTTTGTTTGTTGTGTTTGTCACAGATTGTTATTTAGGCAACAGGTGTTATGCTGTCAAATAGATAATTACAATCAAAATTCAAGAACAATGTTATTAGCTCAGAAATGTATTACTGATGTTTTTTTACATAAGTGCAGCAATGAATGTGTTCTTCCCTGTGAATTGATGAAATCAAGTAAAGGTCAGCTTTGGATTTGCTTTACTTGTCACTCTAAATTGAAAAAGGGTGAAATGCCAGCAGAAAGTGCCATTAACAATCTAGAACTACAACCTATACCAGAAGAGTTGTGTTCTCTCAATAGTTTGGAACAACATTTAATAGCATTGCATATTCCATTTATGAAGATGCTGGCATTACCGAAAGGTGGTCAAAATGGAGTACACGGTCCTGTCACTTGCTGCCCAGCTAATCTTAAACACACAACAAATGTTTTGCCCAGAACAAATACTGACAATTCATTAGTGTGTATCAAGTTAAAACGCAAATTAACATATAAAGGTCATTATAAATATCAGTATGTTGATGCAAATAATATTAAACAGGCATTGTGTTACTTAAAAAAAAATAACAAATATTATTCAGATGTAATGTTTAATGAAGATTGGTTAAATGAGTTTCATAGGCAAGATATTGCAGAAAATGATGATAATACCATAGAGGACACTTATGTGGAAAATGTAAATGATGATGAGGAGTTACATGACAGACAACAGCACTGTGTTTTTATGGACACATGTTTACAACCAGTTGACATTGGGCAAGAAGTACTTGATCAATATGTTGACAATGTCTTGAACGTTGCACCTGCTGAAGGAAACAATCCTGTGAAACTGCTTACAGATGAAACAAATGAGGCAAAATGTTTTCCTGTTTTATTTCCTAACGGTTGTCCAACATATCATGACAAAAGGGCAAAGAGATTAACACTATCAAGATATTTTAACAATAGAATATTGCATGCAGATGGAAGATTTGCACAAAATACTGAATACATTTTTTTTGCACAATATTTATCAGAGGTACAACAGGTTTTATCTAATGTTTCCATAGCTCTAAGAAAAGGGCAAGGCTGTCATAAATCCATATCAAATGATATGTTTAAAGACACAGACTCTTTGAAGAAATTACTTAATTTTGATGAAGGCTATAGGTTTTTAAAGCCAATAAGAGGCACTCCTGCATTTTGGCAAGGTGTGCAAAAAGATTTGTTTGCAATGGTTCGACAGCTGGGCATTCCCACATGGTTCTGTTCATTTTCATCTGCTGACATGAGATGGACAAATTTGATGTCAAGCATTTTAAAACAAGAAGGTAGAGCATTAACATCAGATCAGTTAGAATGGTCTGAAAGATGTGCAATTTTGCGTAATAATCCTGTCACTGCTGCACGTATGTTTGATTTTAGGTGGCATTGTTTTCTTAAAGAGGTCCTTATGTCACCTCTTCAACCTATAGGGGAAATTGTTGATTATTTCTATAGGGTTGAATTTCAACAGCGAGGTTCACCTCACGTTCATTGTTTGTTCTGGATAAAAAATGCTCCACAAATTGACAAACAATCTGATGAAGACGTAGTTGAATTTATAGACAGATATGTTTCCTGTGACATGCCCACGGAAAATGAGGAGCTACACAACATCGTTACATCTGTACAACTTCATAGTAAACACCATTCTAAAACTTGTAAAAAGAAAAACACAGTTTGTCGTTTTAATTTTCCTAAACCTCCATCATTGCGAACATTTATTTGTCGAAGAAAAGTTGAAGATGTGCCTGAGAAAGATGTGTCTGACAAAGATGTTTGTTTTGATAGTTGTCAAAATAACAACAGGGAAAAACTAAATGAATGTACAAATCCTGACATTAACGACAAAATAAATGTAAAATATGCTCATGATATAATGACTACAGTGAAGAAAGCTGTTTTAGATCAGAACGTAAACTCTATAGAAGAATTGTATGGCAGTGTAGGTATAAATCAGGATTTATTTGAAATGGCATACAAGTGCATAAATAATAACACACACATTGTTTTAAAACGACAGTTAAATGAAGTTTGGGTTAATCAGTATAACAAGTTTGCCCTTCAGTGCTGGAATGCTAATATGGATATTCAATATGTAACTGATGCTTATGCCTGCATTGTTTATATAATTTCTTATATTTCAAAATCAGAAAGAGAAATGGGTTTGTTGTTAGCCAATACACAGCGAGAAGCATCAACTCAAGGAAATACTGATGCAAGGCAATCTTTGAGGAAATTAGGCAGCGTGTATTTGCACAATCGTGAAGTTAGTGCACAAGAAGCAGTGTACAGATTAACAAATATGCATTTAAAGGAGTGCTCAAGAAATGTCCAGTTTATTCCTACAGGTGACGATACTGTTCGTATGAGTTTACCATTAAGTGTTATTCAAAACAAATTGGAGTCTGAACATTTGAAAAGTGAAGATATATGGATGACAAGTTTTGTGGATCGTTACAAGAATAGACCAAATCAGACTGCTTTTGATGATATGTGTTTAGCTACATTTGCATCTGAGTATCGCATTGCATATCATGGAACATCTTCTGCTAATAAAATAAAGTTAAACAACAATTTAGGTTTCATTGTAAAAAGAACACGTACTCAACCAGCTATTGTGCGTTTTGCTCGATTCTCAGTGACAAAGAGTCCTGAAAAATTTTATCAAAGTTTATTACAGTTGTTTCTTCCCTATCGTGTAGATAGTCAGTTAAAACCAGTGGGCTTTAATCATTTTGAACAGTTTTACAGGGAAGGTGCAATTACTTTAAGCAATGGATCTGTACATTTAGTGCACACTGTAGTAAATGCAAATAGAGGTCTTTTTGAAAAAGATGCAGATATGCTGGATACTGCACAAACAGCTGTAGATAATGATGGCATGTTAGAAAACGCATGGTGTTTGCTCTGTCCTGAACAACAATTAGAGCATTTTGAATGTGCACAATTAAGACGTGAATCTCTCAAACACATAAATGAAACTGAAAGTTGTATTCCAGATTTAGCTTTTAATAGTGAACCACTTCCTCAGTTAGAGAAAAAAAATACTCTGAGTCATGAAGATGGTTTGAGTCTAATTCGTTCTTTAAACAAAACCCAGATGGTGATTTTCAATAAGATTAGACAGTGGTGTCTAGATAAAATTAGAGGAGAAAACCCAAAACCATTTCATACTTTTATTACTGGTGGAGCAGGCACTGGAAAAAGCCATTTAATTAAAGCCATAAAATATGAAGCAACAAGATTATTGTCACAAATCGCTTTGAACCCAGATGATATTTGTGTTCTTTTAACTGCTCCAACAGGAATTGCAGCCTTCCAACTCCAGGCTTCTACAATCCATCAAACTTTTTGTATCGGCACAAATATGAAGTTGCCATACGCACCTTTGGGTGAAGAGAAGTTAAATTCTTTGCGTGCAAAATTCCATGGCCTTCAGATTTTAATTATAGACGAAATCTCAATGGTAGATCATAAACTTTTAGCATATATTCATGGAAGATTAAGACAAATTAAACAAACTGGAGATCTTGGTATTTTTGGTAATGTTGCTGTAATCGCTGTAGGTGACTTTTTCCAATTGGCTCCAGTGAAAGGTAAACCTCTCTTTGTAGATGTACCTGGACTCGACTTATGGATAAATTATTTTAGTATTGTAGAATTAACACAAATTGTTAGACAGCAGGACACCACATTTGCCGAATTATTAAATCGATTAAGAAAACGAAATAGGAAAACTCAACTGAGAAAAGAAGATTTAGAAATATTATCAAACTGTGACAATGGTGAAGAAAATAATGATTTTTACATATTTTTTCCACAAATGATGAAGTTCATGAGCACAACATAGAGATGTTAATTAAAACCTGTGAAGAGATTGAAACTATAGAGTCTGAAGATTATGCACGTAGTAAAAAGACTGGAAAAACAGAATTACTTGATGGTCATCACGTAAAAGTTTACAACACATGCTTGTCTGCAACATTGCTTTTAGGCATAAATGCACGTGTCATGCTCATTAAAAATATAGATATTAATGATGGGCTGGTTAATGGTGTTTGTGGTACTGTTACACACATTGCACGCTCTGATAAAAAGAAGTTACCTGAAGTCGTCTACATCTGTTTTGATGATAATAATGTAGGATTAAAAAGACGTAAACTATGTATGTCTGAGCCAACAAGATCATTACAATCTACACCAATATATGCAGAGGAGGAAAACGTTTGTAGTAAAGGTGGTCTTCGTCGACAGTTTCCTTTAAAGTTAGCTTGGGCATGCACAGTTCATAAGGTACAAGGTTTAACTGTTGATAATGCAGTTGTTAGCTTAAAAAAAGTTTTTGCTGCTGGACAGGCTTATGTAGCTCTGAGTCGTGTTAGAAGTTTGCCTGGTTTGACAATAAAAGATTTTAGTGAAAAAAGTATTTATTGTAATGAAAAAGTCTCCGAAGCACTTAATGAAATGCCCTGTTTTATGGCACATGATGATTTAGTTTTGAGAAATCAGAAAAGTTATTTTTCTGTGTTTTTGCTAAATGTACAGAGTTTGCGGTGTCATAAACAAGACTTGATGATTTGTACTCAAGAGCTGCAGCCCACGTGCATTGGTTTAACTGAAACATGGTTGCCTGAATGCTATCAATCAGATATTGTGCACTTAAACAGTTACAACTTTGTGGGACTTTCTCGCTCTGTGTCATACACAAGCAATTGTCCTCCTTTTAATGATCTAAAAGCCCAACAACATGGTGGAGTTGGATTATATACAGCACGTGATGTGGAAAACACTGCTATAACATTCCCTAATCTTAACTTGGAGTGCTTGGTGACACATTTTACTAAAAATGACATATTACTCGCTGTTGTTTATAGACCACAAACATATCCTTTGTCAATTTTCAAAGATAATTTGAGTAAACTGATCAATTTAATGTCTTCAGTATGCAATAAAAATATACTTATAGGAGACTTTAATAATGATGCATTGAAATCAAAATCTCTGTGCTCTTTCATGTCAGACAAGGGTTTTATTCAACTTGTTAAAAAGCCAACAACCGAAAAAGGCACCTTAATAGACCATGTATACGTGAAGAACTTCAAAGAGTGTTCAGTAAACACCAATGTTGTCCCAGTGTACTTTAGCACACATGAGGGAGTTTTCTGTTCATTTCAAGGCTAACATTTAAATGTTTACTGAACGTTTGTTTTACTGCTTCTCAACCTGATTTGGTTATGTACAGATCTGATTATATGGTGAACAAGACAAGGACCACGATGATAGAGCTTATCTCTTTTTTCTGGATTCTTGTTAAGCCATTTTCAGATTTACACAATTTCACTGTTCTGCTCAGTGTATTGTGAGTGTGCATAATTAAAGACAGTTGTATGCATTGAAAGGTTTTTTCCCCTAATATACTCCCTCTAAAGTCATTATACACAATTATTATGTATTGTTTTTATATATTGAATCTGCTTTTTAAGCCTATGAAATGTACATGTAATTTAATGTATTTACAAATAAATTAATGCTCTCTAAGCATTTAAAATCAGCAACTTCAACAAATTTTGTATTTTATTTTAAACACGTATTAACAACAAGAAATAATACATTTTCTTTAAAACACATCTTTAAAACAAATCAACCTGATTTGGTTATGTACAGATCTGATTATATGGTGAACAAGACAAGGACCACGATGATAGAGCTTATCTCTTTTTTCTGGATTCTTGTTAAGCCATTTTCAGATTTACACAATTTCACTGTTCTGCTCAGTGTATTGTGAGTGTGCATAATTAAAGACAGTTGTATGGCATTGAAAGGTTCCCCTAATGTACTCCCTCTAAAGTCATTATACACAATTATTATGTATTGTATTTATATATTGAATCTGCTTTTTAAGCCTATGAAATGTACATGTAATTTAATGTATTTACAAATAAATTAATGCTCTCTAAGCATTTAAAATCAGCAACTTCAACAAATTTTGTATTTTATTTTAAACACGTATTAACAACAAGAAATAATACATTTTCTTTAAAACGCATCTTTAAAACAAATCAACCTGATTTGGTTATGTACAGATCTGATTATATGGTGAACAAGACAAGGACCACGATGATAGAGCTTATCTCTTTTTTCTGGATTCTTGTTAAGCCATTTTCAGATTTACACAATTTCACTGTTCTGCTCAGTGTATTGTGAGTGTGCATAATTAAAGACAGTTGTATGACATTGAAAGGTTTTTTCCCCTAATATACTCCCTCTAAAGTCATTATACACAATTATTATGTATTGTATTTATATATTGAATCTGCTTTTTAAGCCTATGAAATGTACATGTAATTTAATGTATTTACAAATAAATTAATGCTCTCTAAGCAGTTAAAATCAGCAACTTCAACAAATTTTGTATTTTATTTTAAACACGTATTAACAACAAGAAATAATACATTTTCTTTAAAACGCATCTTTAAAACAAATCAACCTGATTTGGTTATGTACAGATCCGATTATATGGTGAACAAGACAAGGACCACGATGATAGAGCTTATCTCTTTTTTCTGGATTCTTGTTAAGCCATTTTCAGATTTACACAATTTCACTGTTCTGCTCAGTGTATTGTGAGTGTGCATAATTAAAGACAGTTGTATGACATTGAAAGGTTTTTTCCCCTAATATACTCCCTCTAAAGTCATTATACACAATTATTATGTATTGTATTTATATATTGAATCTGCTTTTTAAGCCTATGAAATGTACATGTAATTTAATGTATTTACAAATAAATTAATGCTCTCTAAGCAGTTAAAATCAGCAACTTCAACAAATTTTGTATTTTATTTTAAACACGTATTAACAACAAGAAATAATACATTTTCTTTAAAACGCATCTTTAAAACAAATCAACCTGATTTGGTTATGTACAGATCCGATTATATGGTGAACAAGACAAGGACAACGATGATAGAGCTTATCTCTTTTTTCTGGATTCTTGTTAAGCCATTATCAGATTTACACAATTTCACTGTTCTGCTCAGTGTATTGTGAGTGTGCATAATTTATGACAGTGTTATTAGTTTAGTTAGAAACATACATACATGGTACATTTATAATACTCCACAAATACCATAATATTCCTAAAACAATATTAATTTATCCATATAGCCCAATAATAACAAAAAACAAAATGCACTGGTATTGGCACTCCTGGTTAACCAGGATGGGGTTCAACTCCCTGCAGTGTAATTGCTTGTTATTGTTTGGTATAGACCATTTTAAAGATGTTAACAATAACTAAGGCGTTAGAACGCTTCTGCGCATGTCTGATCCTAAAGCATTTCCGGTAGCGCAATTTTTTTTCTTTTTTTTTTCTTAGGAACATAACTGACCCTTTATTCTCCTTTTTAATATATGTCCTTATGAACCAAGAAAAAGTTATTTATAGCTGTATTTATAAGCTGCTTACTAATGACTATTAATATTGGGACAAGACTTTATAAAGCATGACCTGACTATTTACTAATGAGTGCAGTTATTATAAAGTGTTCCCAATGCATTTAATAATGTTAACAAATTAAACATTATTTTACGATGTTATCAAATCCTTAAATGATTTGTAAGTGTTTTGTAATGATTTTATTGACCTACAAGCATTTGTGAAAGTTCTGCTTGCATTACAGCTTAGTCTTGATCTGTGAGCTGAACAGATTTACTGTTACATCCATGAGATTATGTAAATTCAAATAAATGTCATGTCACAGGATGTCAGAGGTCAGTATCAAATGAGTTTGAAATTATTATTTGCAGCACAAATAAGGGTTTTTAGGATTTTTAAAAATCCCTAAAACTGTCAGAAAAGGATAAGGCCTAAGATATTTTTTTATAACTATAATGCATAAACTATGAAATTATACAAAATGTATAAAAAATTACAACAGTAATTGTTTTCCAATGTTTTTTATTTATTTAATTTTTTTTTTTTTGGATTTACATTTAAAAAAATTATCATACGGCAATCATTTTAAACAGCTTGAATAAAACCTGTTAATATTTGTTATAGACCACGGTAACTGTGTATAATCTAACAAACGAGTTTATTATGAAAATAAAAGTGTGTACACCAGATAAATTGGATGATAAAGAAATTGCTAACAATAGTATAATAGAGCATGTTTTAGATTTTTAGGCGTTAAGATGCAGAAATGGACAAATCAATTGTAAAATAAAATGTAATTGATTTAATTAAATATAGATTAATTCTTGTTAGAGCAAAATAATAAATAAATACGCACACACATTTAAAAAAAGCAGCCAAGATTAATGAGTTTCCTTTTTTATATGTATAGATTAAAATTGAAGACCGAAGCAGGTAAATGCGGTCACTTAATATTCAAACCCAGTAGATCCACTTCAGATTTATTTCTCAACAGTTTATGTTCACGTGGCTGTTTTCGTTTATATTCGCCAAGCTATTATGTATTTTGAAATAATCTTGTCCGTGATGTGTTCGTTCGTACGACGAAAGGCAGAATCCTGCAGCTCGAGAGATATATGTTATTCTGCCAGTTGCGCTTTCAAATAGTCTTGCGCACATAAACGGGTCACAAACACCTGTATTTAGCTCGTGTTGTGTTATAATGGGTGCATTGTGTGCATTTGTGGCAATATTCTATTTTAAAAAGCTCTTAAACAAGAATAAATTGGCTTTTTTTGACATCGTGACACTGTGCGCGCTGATCGGAGGCAGTGATTTCAGATAGGCAGCCGGGAATATTTCATTTTCACACAAACAGTTCAAAAACATCTGAATTTAGCTCTTGGTGTGTTCTAATTGGTGAATTGTGTGATATCGCTTTAATATTTTATTTGTTAAAGCTATAAAACAAGAATAAACTCGTTTTTTCTGAGCTCGTCATTCCACACGCTCTTGCTCAGAGCGGTGATTCATCTCTCGTGTTTCTCACGTATCACTGACCACACATCCATTATTAATGAGCCCTGACCTGATAATAATCATATGTGTTGGTTTAGCTTGTCAGTGTGAATTAAATCCAAGTATTTATTTGTATTTTAACCGATTTAAAAATGAAACTAAAAGAGAGTCTCCTCCCTTTCAGTCGAATTTCCCTTTCAGGAATTGAACCTGTAGGGGCGCATTTTCTCTCAGACAATGTAAGTCTCAGCACATAATACTCAAACAGAGGGACAGAGTGAGATGAGATGTCTGACAGTTTTTTAATTTTCTGTTATCCATACAGTGTTTGTAAACGTCTGTGAAACTATCCATATTTACTCAGAATGACTTTTTTTTTTTGTTATGAAAAAAGGTTTTGAAGTGTTTGGAATTTAAAAATGCAGGACAATTAATAATTCCATTTTTTACTGTCATTTAAAAAAATCACCACGACAAAACCGTTCAAAGCTATCCAAAATCCTTTGGCAATTAAGTTGTTTAAAAGTGTTTTGGCATCATGTAGACAAAGTTTGGTGTTGATAGTGTTGACTCTCCTCTGAGCAGTATGCATTAATTCACAGCTAAATGTAAAAAAAAATCCACATTCAAATCAAAATAGCTGAATACCTGTTGATCGTAGCTGATGACTGTGAATTAGAAAGTTGTCCATCTTGATAAGAACAATTTTTGTACCGAGTTTGGTGTCTGTAGCTAAAACTAACCCCCCCACTTTTGACAAAAGGTGGCGCTATAGAGTGCCTCTTCCACGCCCTCTTATGAACTTTTGCCAGTGTCTAGTTATCATAAATACTGATATGTGTTCTGAATTTCATGAAATTCTAAGTATGTTATATGCCTTAAAATCACCTGAGAAGTATTCAAGTTTGACATGTTGCCACGGCAACAATATTTTTAGATATCAATATCCCCCTTGCAGATTTATATCGGCTGTGTTTTAACATGATTCTGATGAAGTTTGAAGCAAATCGAGTAAAAATAAGATTCTGAATACAAAACATTTTGAAAATGACACACTTCCTGCTGCCAGTTGGTGGCGCTATAACTTTGACTCCTAATAGTCACATATATGCGATCGACATCATACAAAGAATAATCTGATGAAGTTTGATTAAAATCAGGAAATGTATGTGGATGGTATTAGACACTTCCTGTTTCTCATTTCTCGCCATAATTTCAACGCCTCGCCACGAGCAAACCGTTTGAGATATCAAAAATCCCCTGGCAATTTTTCATCCCCAGTGTCTTGAGATCATGTTGACCGAGTTTGGCGGCAATCGAGTAAAAAACCTATGACAAGTATTTCAAATTCCAGAGCATGCGCTTTTTACATAACTCTAAATAGCTGACTTCCTGTTGGGCAGAGCCTATGACATGCAATACGCAAGTTGTTCGGCACGATGAGATCTATATGTGTACTGAGTTTCATATTAATACGTGCAAGTATGTGTGAGCTATACATCAACATTTATGACTGTGTTCCAGGGGGCGCTGTAGAGCCCCTGTGCCACGCCCAGGTCCCAGCCTCTGCAGGCTCCTAAAGGCCACAGATTCCAAAGTGTGCGCAAACTTTCAAGAGTTTTTGAGTATGTTAAGGACCCCAAAAGCCCCCACAACTTTGACGACAAATATGAATAATAAACCCCAAATAGCCAACTTCCTGTTGGGCGGAGCCCTATGATATGCAATTTGAAAAGTTGTTTGTATTGATGAGTTCTATATGTGTACCGAGTTTTTGTGCGTCTACGTGCAAAGTATGTATGATATATGGCCCTCAGCATTCCAGGGGGCGCTGTAGAGCCCCTGTGCCACGCCCGTGTATCAGTCTCTGCCCGGCCCTAATGGCCGCAGGTTCCAATGTGTGTGCCAATTTTCAAGACTTTTTTTAAGCATGTTAAGGGCCCCAAAGCCCCCGGAAACCTTGAAGAAAAATAATAATAATAAATAATAATAATAATAATAACAAATAATCCTAAGGAAAACATTAGGGCTCTCCGCCCTCCAGGCTTGAGCCCTAATAATAACAAATAATCCTAAGGAAAACAATAGGGCTCTCGCCCTTCAAGGCCTTGAGCCCTAATACCTTGAAGAACCAATAGGGCTCTTCGCCCCTATCGGCTTGGAGCGACCAATAATTAAGATAATCACTTAGCCAAAGCAACAATAGGGCTCTTCGCCCTTCGGGCTTTGAGCCCGTAATAATCCTTAAGGGGAACCAATAGGGCTCTTTCGCCCCTTCGCGCTTGAGCCTTAAATAATAATATAATTAAAAAAACGGAGCAATTCCCAAATAGGGTTCGCTCCACTACCGATCGTGGCTCGGGCCCTAAATAACGGAAGCAATTCCAAGAGGGTCCTCACACCATCGGTGCTCGGGCCCTAATTAAAGCTGCAAGCAGCGATGAACGGGCCCTCGCACACGGGCCTCACCGGGCAGCGAGTGGCTTTAGTTAATAGGTGAACGGTGAGAAAATATGCGTTTAAACTGTCATAAAATATAAGTAGAATATATCAATGTTTATTCCATATATGTGCCAATTTTCCTGTTGCCAGCAGGTGCGCTATCATTATAGTGGAATATTGGCCTTCAAATGTGTTCAGGGCAGAACTTTTATCGAACATGTGAGGTTTGGGGAGGATTGGACATTTTTATGCCTGAGTTACAACAACATCCTATTTTCATGGCGAAACATCGAAATTTGTCAGGCCGCCATGGACACGCCCTTTAACAAAACCTCAAGATCTTCGCAATTTGAGATCGCAAAAGGCTTTAGATTACACTGACCAAGTTTGGTGTTGATCTGAATAAATCACTAGGAGGAGTTGTTAAAGTCCCCACCCCTAAAAATGGCCAAAACAACACAAATTTTGCAGAGAAAATTCTAAATAACTGACTTCCTGTTGGAATTCGGATTTCGTACCAAGAGACTTTTTCGTAGATATTGGTGTGTTACATGTGTGTACCGATTTTTGTACATGTAAGTGAAACATAGCTCGAGGCGCACTCCGTTTAAAGTGTATACGCACTACGTTGAAAGTGGATAGGTGGCGCTATCGAGCCATTTTGCCACACTCGATGGAATATTGGCCTTCAGATCTGTTCAGGCCAGGACCCTTGTCACACAAGTGAAGTTTGGGCAAGATCGGACATTTTTTGCCTGAGTTAAAACATCTTTTATTCCCATGGCGAGACATCGAACTTCATCACGGCGCCATGGCCACACCTTTTAACAAAAACTCAAGATCTTCACAACTAAACATCACACAGGTCTTTAGATTAGACTGACCACAAAAAAGACATTGATGTCATAAAATTTCTAGGAAGTAGTTTGTCGCAGTGTAAAAATATGTAACTTCCTGTTGCCAATAGGTGGCGCTATGACTATAACTGAATGTTGGCATGTAGATCTGTTCAGGTCAAGAGTCTTATCTAACATGTGAAGTTTGGGGCAGATTGGACATTGTATGTCTGAGTTACAGCAACTTCCTTTTTCATGGCAAAACATCGAAATTTGTCAGACCGCCATGGACCCGCCCTTTAACGAAACCTCAAGTCCTTCGCAATGTATTATCGCAAAGGGCTTTAGATTACACTGACCAAGTTTGGTGTTGATCTGAATAAATATCTAGGAGGAGTTCGTTAAAGTACAACCCCTGAAAATGGCAAAACAACACCAATTTTGAAGGGAAAATTCAAAATAAACGACTTCCTGTTGGGATCCAGATTTCGTACCAAGAGACTTTTTTGTAGGTATTGGAGTGTTACATGTGTGTACCAATTTTTTGTACATGTACGTGTAACATTAGCTCGAGGCGCACTCCGTTGAAAGTGTATAGGTGGGCGCTATAGAGCCATTCTGCCACACCCGGTGGAATATTGGCCTGCAGATCTGTTCAGGCCAGGACTCTTATCACACATGTGAAGATTGGGGAAGATCGGACATTTTATGCCTGAGTTATAACATCTTTTATTCCCATGGCGAGACATCGAACTTCGTCGCGGCGCCATGAACAAGCCTTTTAACGAAAACTCAAGATCTTTACAACTGAACATTGCACAGGCCTTTAGATTAGACTGACCAGAAAAAAGACATTGATGTCATAAAATTTCTAGGAGTAGTTCGTCGCAGCGTAAAATATGTCACTTCCTGTTGCCAATAGGAGGCACTATGACTATAACTGAATATGGGCATGTCAATCTGTTCAGGTTCGGAGTCTCATCAAACGTGTGAAGTTTGGGGCAGATTGGACATTGTATGTGTGAGTTATAGCAACTTCATTTTTCATGGCGAATCATCGAAATTCGCCAGGCCGCCACGGACACGCCCTTCAACGAAAACTCAAGATCTTCGCAATTTAACATCGCAAAGGCCTTTAAATTAGGCATACCAAATTTGGTGTTGATTTGAAGAACTCTCTAGGAGGAGTTTGTTAAAATACAACACATGGAAATGACCAAAATGACACAAAATATGCTCATAATATTAAAAAATAACCGACTTCCTGTTGGGTTTAGAATTTCGCTCCAAGGGTCTTTTTTGTAGGTATTGGTGTGTTACATATGTGTGCCAATTTTCGTGCATGTACATGAAACATAGCTGGAAGGCTGTTGATTTTCTTGGTATAGGTGGCGCATTCGAGCCATTTTTGCCACACCCTCTTCTGAATCCTATATCAGACGAAAATTTTCACCAGGTTTGACGCGTGTGCAAAGTTTCATGACTTTTTGAGCATGTTAAAGCCCTCAAAAATGCGATTCATTCGGGAGAAGAAGAAGAAGAAGAATAGTAATATAGCTGCAAGCAGCGATGGCGGGCTCAAGCCACCAATGCCATCGCCACCCCCGGTGGCATCAGGTAAACTATGCCCAGCGGGCACATGCATTCACAATATCCCTCTGGCAGTGAGGTTTTAAAGGATACGCCAGATAAAGGGTTAATCCGAATCATCTAGACTTTAAAATCACATTCACAGAACAATTTATATTTAACTTTAGTAACACTTTACAATAAGATTTCATTTATAAACATTATGTTAATATGAACAATATTTATATAACATTAATTCATGTCAGTTCATATTCCAAAATTAAACATTAAAACATTGTTTTATTGTGATTTTTTTTCCAAGCACATTTGACCAATTCCAAACCATATCAATCTGATTAACTACCATTATTTTTCATTAAATCATTTATGAGTGCTATACAATAGTCCAGGAAAGCTGGAAGAGAAAACCTCCTTATATTCATGTGTGCAGAATTATTAGGCATGTTTTCTTTTACAGATGAAAATGCGCTAAAAAAAAGTGTTTTAACTCAAACTGTAAAGTCGAAAATTATGAAATACCCATGATAAATATCAAACACACATGCAATACAGAAATGGATAAGTTAAGACTTGACCATTGTACAAAAAATGCTGACTGGGTCATGGAGGTCAGAAAAGAAGAAGAAAAAAAACAGGTCAAGAAGAACTGACAAAAAGAATTGCAAAATAATTAGGAATTAATGTGAAGATTAATTTTTAGTCAATTCTGCAAGACAGACTTTCAGGAAAGGAGGTGGAATAAAAATGAGCTCCTAAATCTTAATCCCGGATTCTGGAAGATATATTCCTCAAACCATCGGACAAGAGGAGGTGCTGCTGGTCCTTCACGAGTCACTCTAATCTGTTCATAAAGCCTATATATAAAGTCTTAATATATAGTATTTCACAATACTTCATGGTATTCTAATTCAATCATTTTTTGGAATCTTAGATCTCTCAGAACCTGGCACATTGTAATTTCTGAGACTCCAGGAAGTGTCAGTTCTGTAAAATGTTGGCGCTGGAGACTAAATGCTCCCTGATAGTTTCACACCTAATTCATTTAACACACACACACACACACACACACACACACACACACACACATTACCCACAGTGACAGAGGGACAGAGTGACATCAGATGTATGATAGTTTTTTTAATTTTCTATCATCCATATAGTGTTGTATAGTCATGAAACTATGCATATTTCCTCAGAATGACTTGTCTTCTATGTGTACATTTTTTGAAGTGTTATAAGCTGCACTTTAAAAAAATAAAATACATTTACTGGTTACTTTTTACTGTTATTTTAAAAAAAAATCACCACGACAAAACCATTCAAGCTATCCAAAATTCATTCGCACCTCTTCTGTAAGATAAATTCTTTAAACAGTGGTAAAAGAGGATGTGGTGCTGATCCTTCAAGAGTCTCTGAAAACGTATCTGTCCATAAAGCCTATAAAGAATTATTCTTAATATACGGTTCACAATACTTCAGCTTGTTTTTCTAATTAAGTGAGGGTCATTTTATCAGTAAAATACATAAAATTCATATTATTTTTATTTGAAAAGATTTCTATAAATGATTTAAATCATACTTGTTTCTACAATAATTATTTAAAAAGTAATCCTATAGCTCCATCTGGTGGCCGTTATTGGTACTAAGAATTGCCAGCTTGATTTATAAGTTATGATAGTTTTAATTTTATGCTGGCTCTTGAAAATGATAAAGCTATGAAACTTACTGTGCTTCCTTCAAATGATGACTTCTACGTATATAAAAAATTATGAATAGTTGGAATTAAACATTTTAAAGATATAGTAAAATAACTATTATTTTTTTATGTTACTTTAATAAATCGCTATGGCCACACCGTTTAAGGTATCCTAAACCCATTCGAAATTTAACATCTTCAGTATATGGCTTCATGTTAAAACAGTTTGGTGTGAACTACTTGTGTCTTCTTGGAGGAGAATGAATTCATTTACAGGCTGAGTTTATCATAAATCCACAATAACATTTCTGAGTTCTGTATCAATCTGTGTTGTTGTTTGTTTATTTTTATTTTATTTATTTTTCATAGGGAGATAAACTGACCCTTTACTCTCCTTTTTAATAAATGTGCTTATAAACCAAGAACAAGCTATTTATAGCTGTATTTATAAACTGCTTACTACTGACTATTAATATTGGGACAAGGCTTTATAAAGAATGAACTGACTATTTACTAATGAGTGCAGTTATTATAAAGTGTTATCAATGCATTTGCTAATATTAACAAATTAGACATTATTTACAGTGTTATCAAATCCCTTAAATGATTTGTAAATGTTTTGTAATGATTTTATTGACCTACAAGCATTTGTGAAAGTTCTGCTTGCATTACAGCTTAGTCTTGATCTGTGAGCTGAACAGATTTACTGTTACATCCATGAGATTATGTAAATTCAAATAAATATCATGTCACAGGATGTCAGAGGTCAGTATCAAATTAATTTGAAATTATTATTTGCAGCACAAATAAGGTTTGTTAGGATTTTTAAAAATCCCTAAAACTGTCAAAAAAGGATAAGGCCTAAGATTTCTATGTGAGTGGCTAAATTTATTTGTTTTTATAACTATAATGCATAAACTATAAAATTATACAAAATGTATAAAAAAGTACAACAGTTATTCTTTTCCAATGTTTTTTATTTATTTAAACTTTTTTTTTTAAATTTTTTTTTTGGATTTACATTTAAAAAAATTAGCCTACTGCATTCATTCTAAACAGCTTGAATAAAACCTGTTAATATTTATTATAGACCACTGTAACTGTGTATAATCTAACAAACAAGTTTATTATGAAAATAAAAGTGTGTACACCAGATAAATTGGACGATAAAGAAATTGCTAACAATAGTATAATAGAGCATGTTTTATGTTTTAGGCGTTTAGATGCAGAAATGGACAAATCAAATGTAAAATAAAATGTAACTGATTTAATTAAATATAGATTAATTCTTGTTAGAGCAAAATAATAAATAAATAAATACGTACACATATTAAAAACGCAGCCAAGATGAATGAATTACATTTTTTATATAGATTAAAATTGAAGACAGAAGCAGCTGGTATACGCGGTCACTTAATATTCAAATCCAGTAGATCCACTTCAGATATATTTCTCAACGGTTTACGTTCACGTGGCTGTTTTCGTTTATATTCGCCAAGCTATTTTGAAATAATCTTGTCCGTGATGTGTTCGTTTGTACGACGAAAGCCAGAATCCTGCAGCTCGAGAGATATATGTTATTCTGCCAGTCGCGCTTTCAAATAGTCTTGCACACTTAAACGGGTCACAAACACCTGCATTTAGCTCTTGTAGTGTTTACAATGGGTTTATTGTGTGCATTTGTGGTAATATTTTATTTAAAAAAGCTCTTAAACAAGAATAAAATTCGTTTGTTTTGAGCTCGACACTGTACGCGCTGATCGGAGGCGTGATTTCATATAGGCAGCCTCAAATATTTCATTTTCACACAAACAGTTCAAAAACATCTTAATTTAGCTCTTGGTGTGTTCTAATTGGTGAATTGTGTGATATCGCTGCAATACTTTATTTTTAATAGCTATAAAACAAGAATAAACTCGTTTTTTTCTGAGCTCATCATTCCAGATGCTCATGCTCAGAGCGGTGATTCATCTCTCGTGTTTCTCACGTATCACTGACCACACATCCATTATTAATGAGCCCTGACCTGATAATAATCACATATGTTGGTTTAGCTTGTCAGTGTGAATTAAATCCAAGTATTTATTTGTATTTTAACCGATTTAAAAGAGAAACTAAATCTCCGGTAATTGCACCTGTAGGGGGCGCAATTTCTCTCAGACATGGAAGTCTGAAGCACATATACTCAAACAGAGGGACAGAAGTGATATGAGATGTCTGACAGTTTTTTAATTTTCTATTATCCATACAGTGTTGTAAAGTCGTGAAACTATCCATATTTACTCAGAATGACCTTTTTTCTGTATGAAAAAAGGTTTTGAAGTGTTTGGAATTTAAAAATGCAGGAAAATTAATAATTCCAGTTTTACTGTCATTAAAAAAATCACCACGACAAAACCGTTCAAGCTATCCAAAATCCATTGGCAATTTAAGTTGTTTAAAATGTTTTGGCATCATGTAGACAAAGTTTGGTGTGTATAGTGTTACTCTCCTCTGAGCAGTATGCATTAATTCACAGCTAAATGTAAAAAAAAATCCACATTCAAATCAAAATAGCTGACTTCCTGTTGATCGTAGCTGATGACTGTGAATTAGAAAGTTGTCCGTCTTGATAAGAACAATTTTTTACCGAGTTTGGTGTCTGTAGCTAAAACTAACCCCCCCACTTTTGACAAAAGGTGGCGCTATAGAGTGCCTCTTCCACGCCCTCTTATGAACTTTTGCCAGTGTCTAGTTATCATAAATACTGATATGTGTTTCTGAGTTTGATGAAATTCTAAGCATGTTATATGCCTCAAAATCACCTGAGAAGTATTCAGTTTGACATGTTGCCACGGCAACAATATTTTTAGATATCAATATCCCCCAGCAGATTCATATCGGCTGTGTTTTAAATTATTCTGATGAAGTTTGAAGCAAATCGAGTAAAAATAAGATGCTGAATTCAAAGCATTTTGAAAATGACACACTTCCTGCTGCAGTTGGTGGCGCTATAACTTTGACTCCTAATAGTCACATATATGCGATCGACATCATACAAAGAATAATCTGATGAAGTTTGATTAAATCAGGAAATGTATGTGGATGGTATTAGACACTTCCTGTTTCTCAATTCTCGCCATAATTTCAACGCCTCGCCACGAGCAACCGTTCGAGATATCAAAATCCCTGGCAATTTTTCATCCAATGTCTTGAGATCATGTTGACCGAGTTTGGCGGCAACGAGTAAAAAACCTATGACAAGTATATCAAATCCAGAGCATGCGCTTTTTACATAACTCTAAATAGCTGACTTCCTGTTGGGCGGAGCCTATGACATGCAATACGAAGTTGTTCGGCACGATGAGATCTATATGTGTACTGAGTTTCATATGAATATGTGCAAGTATGTGTGAGCTATACATCAACATTTATGACTGTGTTCCAGGGGGCGCATAGAGCCCCTGTGCCACGCCCGGGTCCCAGCCTCTGCAGGCTCCTAAAGGCCACAGATTCCAAAGTGTGCGCAAATTTTCAAGAGTTTTTGAGTATGTTAGGGACCCAAAAGCCCCCACAACTTTGACCAAAAATATTGAATAATAAACCCTAAATAGCCAACTTCCTGTTGGG
>NW_020528273.1:0-37084 GCF_003368295.1 Carassius auratus | reverse complement strand
GGTCCACCTTCCTTTTGGTGCAAATGTTTTCACATGATGCTATTTAACTTCATTTCCATTCACACATAGGCATACAGTCTCTTCTGTATCTGTTCAATCAGACTAGAAGTGCACTAGAAAGTCACCTTTGCATGTTTTTGTTGACTCCTCTGTTATCTCTCTGTTGACTTGAACTCATCAGCAAGCTCACCTGACTTGATTTCAACCACATCTATAACAAACTTCAAGAGGTTATCCAGAATGTCTGAAGTAAGCATCTTTAATTTGAACATTGTTTATATGATTGACGTTTCTTTTGTCTTAATGTCCCAGCAACCAGACCAAAGAACCGGCACATGTCCCCCTTACACAATGGATTTGTTGTTCATGATTTTTATTTTTACTTTATTACTTTTTTCCTTTTTTTTTTTTTTACTGATAATACTTGACTTCAGTCTACACTACTCGCTCCAAAACCTACCACGCAGTAGGGGTTAAATGACTATAAAGTTGACTTTTATGTGATGAAAGTCGAAGTCGACTAGTCACTGATGACATCATTAATGGAAAAACAAGTCTGGAGCTGAGACTAGAACACCTTGTGCACAGCTATGGCATATGACACAGTGCTACTGCCCATGTGGCTATTGCTCGTATAACAACTCATTTTTATCAGTTCTTTTCTCTTTGGGTTATTATATTTCTCCCAGATTTCTGCTCGTTCTAAATCAGATAAAATAAAGTAGCACAGCAAACATCACATTCATATGACTGCATTAGTGAGAGCGATTGCGTGTGTGAAATAATTCTACCTGGCAGCGTGTCTCTCTACTAGTAGTGAAGCTGTGGGATCTAGTTATTAAGAAATATATGCTTGCACTTTTCAGTTTCTAAGCTATTTCATTGAGAAACCACAGAACAGTGTTTATAGATTTCCGTGCTGAATGATTCTGTGTGTGTGCGATCCGCGAGTGATGTACGCACTTCTGTCTGTAGTCTATGTGTGTGCGATACAGTGCAGCACCGTGCATTATCCTGTTCAGTTTTGAGCATCCAGTAATATAATCACACCGCACGTCTTGTAGAGCCTTTCAGAGTATGCATTTATTTGTAATTTTAACTGTTTGGAAATTGAGCGTAAATGAGGAGGTCTTTCAAAGATTTCTTATCCTGTTGCGCCCTCTATAGGACAAGCAACTAGTCGTCGTCAAGCTTAAAGCGTCATGGCAGACCACTGAAGTCGACTAGTCGTTTAATCAGTGCAACCCCATCCCCACAGTTGACCTTTTAGCAGAGTTCATCAAATTGTTCCATAAATTTAAAAGTGCCTTACAAGAATTTAATCATGGATGTGAGCCAATATATACGTACTATAATGTCACTGATCTCACACACTCGCTGTATCTTTGATGATGTGCCCATGAAGTATTAACGAATAATATAAGTTGATTGCAATTTTTTAAAATATATATATATTTTTTCAGTGTCAAATGATTTCAGTGATGCCCCCACCCTATAATTTTTAATGCAATAAAATGTTTGTATAAATGTTTGATGGATTTGTCTGTTTTATTCACGAAAAAAAAAAAAAAAAAAAAAAAAAAAAAAGTCAAACAGGTTTGGAACTACACGAGGGTAAGCAAATTATTTTTGGAAAGTATGTTATTATTATTTTAGTGTTATTTATACATTATCATAGTATTTATTAATGTTTTGAATTAGCTTTATTTATTTTATTTTATTATTTTTAGACGGACGGACTGACGGACGGACGGACGGACGGATAGATAGATAGATAGATAGATAGATAGATAGATAGATAGATAGATAGATAGATAGATAGATAGATAGATAGATAGATAGATAGATATATCCACCCTTTCTTAGGTTGGCCTGGAGAGGGCGATCCAAGTACACTCAATGTGGCAGCCCTTACTACAATTCAATCCTGTCAAGTGTATATCATTTTACAAAACAAGGCTTAAATTATTTATTCAGAGTACCTTTCTTAATATTTACATTGCTTTACAGCTCAGTATCACAACTTCCATCCTCTATATATTCTCAAAGTCAGTCATGTCAATGATGAAAGTCACGCTAACTTTTCACACTTGTAATCTCTCATACAGAATGTTTCACTGTGAACCACAGGGTTTGTGTTGAAACTATCTAGAGATACAATAAGTGTACTACTGAACCGGATTTCCAGGAATATTTTTCCAGCATACTCTGAGAAACTACCTTTCCAACTTCACATTTTCATTATATTTATGCCCTTCCTTAATTCTGTTGAAGAAAAACGTTTTCCACCAATACCTCCAGTCTGACACTGTCACGAAAGGCCATTTTTGAAAAGCTTTCCTTGTTAGTTTTCCTAGTAATGTTTAAAAGATAATATCTAAGGCCTCGCTGGCCTTCAAACATGTTTACTCGCTCATAATTATTGATCAATAAGCTGACTCAGACTTTAAAACCCTCCCTCTGCTCAGAACGGATGACTGCATTAGGGGACAGGACTGAAGTGTGCTACTTTCTGTTCCTCTGTGAGCTGGTTGTAGTTTTTTGGGGTTATCAGCGTACTCTGATATGTGTAAAGTGGTGTGTGAGAGCACTTATGTTCTGGCCTGTGCACACAGATCAATGAGCATGAGAAGAGATAAGCTTTCTCTTTCATCTCTCTATTTTTGTAGGAATCTCATTCTCTCTCTGTTGGACAAACATCAGCCTTTTACCCCATTCAGTCATGGGCTACTGTTAAAATGACGTGTATGAATGGATGACCTTTGACCCTGAGTGAAGTAAACTAGTTAGAAGAGTTTCATGGTGTTGTGAAACTCTATCGGTCAAAGGGAACACCTCTAGGAATGGGGACAGACACAATAGATCAGATTGGAAACGGACAAACTTCAAGGAGAACTGGTACAGAGCAGGCAAAAACATTTCGAACTCAGATCTTCAGAATATCGTTTAATAAATTGTTTAATTGTTAATCAATTTATTATTTGTGGTTTGATCCTGTGTCAAATAATGTTCTCTTGTGGACCTGACCTTCATTTGTAGTAAATATTCCTTTGACATCACCCTACTGGAAGTTCAACGTGATCTCAAGATAATTTGTATGTATTTTACGTAATTTTACGTACATTTAAATTTTTACAGGCACTAAAACATACAATACTGACATATTTTCAGCATCTAAACATAAAATACTTAACATACGTATTTTCAGCATTAAAATGCAAAAACTGACCTAATGATGACATCTAAAAATAAATATTTATGAATATTGAAATCGCGGCATTCATTTTATTATTAGTTGTTTTTAGTTGTCATATCAAAACCATGTTTTAAATTGCTATTTAAATGTTTTTTTCGTTTTACTTAATATGTTTTGTTGTGTCATTTCAGGCAGCTCGTTTCCAAGAAAAGGCCTACATAATTTTAAACAAGACTTCACTTTAAACCTTAAAATAAATTACATTTCTGCATTCGTTTATCTTGAATTACTTGTCATGTAGTTTGTCGTGGGCCACAAAAGGCATTGTCTTCACATGCTGTGACTTACAATAGAACTATAAAATACACCAAAAACGAAACATTATTACGAAATTTTATTCGTGCACTGTAATCTAAATCTTCGAAATCCATATGACTGCGAGAAACAGACCCAAATCCAAGCCTTTAGGTCTAAAAATCTAAATTGCTCACTGATACAATGCTAAAAATGCATTATTCAAATATCTTGATACAAAAGATACGTACATATTTTTACGATTTTTAACTAAAATACGTAGCGATTTCTAAATTTTAAATGTTGAGATATGTCTAAATTGTAAGTTTTAGCATCGATAAAAACATACAAACATTTATGTTTTGTGCTTGTCAATATTACGTATTAATACCTACATGTAAACATGAGACCAGGCTGGGAAGTTACATCATTTTGGAGGGAAAACAATAGCAGATTCATCAATAAGTTTAAGCAGTAGATTTATTTTTAAAATGTTTTATTTGTTTCACTAAACAATCCTGTTGGATAAAATTACACGAGTCAGTGTAAATATAATTTATATTTAAAAACAGATTTAAAAAATATATTCAGATTACATTCTTTTAATAAAGCTAATAGTCAATACCGCACCGAGCAATGGATCAGGTAATATCTTGTTTATTTTTTTATTTGTTTACCAAGATGTTTCTGTACGTCTAAATACTTTTAGAAAATACCTCCTTAAAGGATAGTTTACCCCCCAATAAATATGTACATGTTTTTACCGTTTTACATTTTAGAAGTTATGAAATTCCCTCCTATGAAACCCATTGTCATTGGTCAGGTTTTTTTTTTTTTTTTTACAGGTAGTATTTAGACACGCTGCGCCTAAAATCCCATTTTGAAGCGTAAAGCTAAACTTCTCTCTCTGTCGTACTGACTGTTGTGTATAATTATCTGTTTTCACTTGGACAGTTCTGTTCAGATTATTGCATGCTGTGAATAAATCATATCCTAACCTTGGCTAAGGCTGTATTGGTTCTGGTAGCACCGCTGTGCATTTGATAAGCTTTGGGCATTTCTGTAGGCTTACGTTAAAACAGGTCTATCTGATATGATGGTTCTTTGCCCTGAATGCTCATACTATGGATTTGCAGCATGTTCCTCCTCCCACTGCTTATCTTTTGCCAAGAGTGCACAAAGGGCATGTCTCAACACTCCACACTCTTCTCCTTTTTTCCTAAGGTTACTCCATTCTTCCAAACAAAGAGCTGTTTCTGCTGCCCTATGCTCATGGAGCTGTGAGTCATGAGGGAAGACTGAGGTACGTTTTGGTCTGCTGCAGCCTAAGGCTTGTTGGCATTGCCAACTCCCACTGCTCTGTCACCTGAGTTCACCTGCGACTGCTGTGGGCATGTTCAGAAACATACATCAAAGCCAATCGTCTATATGTAAAATGGGTACCATCTGATCTGTTCTATTGCTTTTTATCCTCGAGTTGATTTTAGACATTCACGTAATCAAAATGTGTGTTTATGACATACTGTCATTGTACAGTATGTGTATCTGTATATTTTCACCAATCCCGACCATGCCAAAATGTTAGAAAACCATTTGTGGGTTGGTCCCACAAACAACTGTGGCTTTGTAGCACAATTAAAACCAGAACCAGAAGAATGCTGCAGTCATGTTCTGGATGTAAAATGCCATTCATTTTCTCCACGGGGGAATTGATGTTTAGTGTAAACTTTTAAAGACAATAAGTTCTGAGGTTGTTAATCAATGGTATATTGATATTATGTTAATATTATTTTAGTTTTGAGTACTTTGGTTTACCCTTCAGAATGGCAGCCATGATTGTTCTCACTCCAAAGTGCCCTACATAGGTGGCTAATATATCCCATCTGACACACCATCAGCCATGTATTTTTTTGTAAGACTAGTTGTGTCATGCACACTTGATTTGTCTACAGAACCTGTCTGACAGAAGCATGGCAGCTGCAATGGATTTAATTGTTTTGCTGTAAAGTAGGTAGTATTTACATTGTGCAATTTGGGTGAAAAGGTCCAGTCGGGGTCCAAAACTAACACCCACTGGCTGCCAAATGTGAGCAAAAATCGACTTTGGTGCGTAAACATCTTACTCAGCAGTTGGCAGGTAGTTTTATTAATGTAATACATGATTTGGAATTGGATAGTAAGAATTAACCTCACTAATGTGAGTGAAATATGCACATTTAATTAAATGGATAATTATTTTAATATAATTAATCTGAAAATAATTCTACATGTTAAGAGAAAACAGAAAAGGCCTGGACCTTTCATTTCACTAGGAAGGTAGGGAAACTTCGACACCCACAATGCACTGGGCATCACCCGTCTGTAAATTTAATTGAACATAGTCAACGATACAAAAAAAAAAAAAAAAAAAAAACTATATGATATATATTTATATCATGGTTTCCACAAAAAAATATTGAGCAGCACAACTGTTTTTCAATATTATGACAAAAAATCATAAAAACATGTTTCTTGAGCACCAAATCAGTATATTATAATTATTTCTGAAGGATCATGTGACATAGAAGTTGGTTTGACCCTGTCTATTTGTCTGAAGTATGCATGACTCTACTAATTTAAGCTCTGTTACTAGGGGTGGGTGGACATAAGGTCAGTTTATGCTGACAGAGCGTGTCCTTCTATAACCCTCTGACCACATGGCACCAAGCATGTGCTAGCCACAGCTTCAAATCCCAGTTATATGACCAGATACAATATGCTTACGTGTGTGTGCACTGAATCTTTAAAGAAAAATCCTGCAGAACATTCAACATTGTTGTTCATATTGTAGTGTCATGGAAGTTTTCTGTCAACCTGCTCTCATAACACTACAGCATGCTCTCATTTTATAGCCATGGCTTTCTTTGCCTAGTGTGTAGAATAGGTCTGTAAATCGTTTTAAAGGCTGCCTTTCATTTAGCGTTCAGACATTAGTGTCGCACAGCCTCTGGTTCAGTGTTGACATGTAGCAGTTCTATAGCCGCATGGGTGAAATGTGGAATGGCTGGAAGACTTGGTTGTGTTGAATTATTAATCAGGTGTAGCATTAGCTATATGCGATGCTGCCAGTAAGGCATTCAAAGTCTTTTTCTCCACATCTTCCGTCTCTTAATTCTATATTACGTTCTTTTAGAAAAACTGAAAACTCAAGTGTTTTTATTCTTTCTTTAGCTCTTCGGCTTATTGTTACGGACTCTCGTCTTCCTGGTGTGCGAGTCACGGAAATAGAGTATGGCTGCAAACCCTCTATGTCTCATATTAGAATACTGCCAGGTTCAGTCAAGATATTTGTTCCAGGACTGGAAGCTATTGGAACACTCTACGTGTGTGTGCCAAACAGCTCTCAGTCTGCCAAATAACTCTGATGTTGGCAATAATCAGACAGAAACCTTCCCCCAGCACACGTGCTGAAAAGACCAGCAGGCTGCTTTATGCTGGTTTAAGCTGGTTTGGTGCTGGTTTAGCTGGTGGACCAAAATACTGTAATGTTTAACTACAAAACTACAAACCAGCATTGTTTTGCTGCCCATGGCAAATTGGTCAAAGACGTATGGCCTTGCAGATTCATGACCCAACATTTATATTGTTATAGTTTTCATGTTTTTAATTAGCTATTTGTTGGCTAACCCTGCTGAAAAGACCAGCTTGAATTCCCATGCCAGTATATGCTAGTTCGGTGCTACAGTAGTTTAGCTTTCATTTTGTTCACCAGTAAAATTAAGCTGGAATCTCTCCACTACATCAATCTTACCAGTCTGCTCTTGTTGTAACCATCACACAAACTCATTCAGAGTTTTTTAATTTTATCTATTTGAACTTGTGTTGAATCCAAAGTAAGATAATATGTCACATTCTGTGCTAAAATCTCAAAACTGCATCCAGAATGCAAGCCACTGAGTGTTATACAGTATATCACACTAAATGTTTGTGTATGCAGCACAATTTGATTTGGCTTGGTAGTGAAGTCATTGACAGATTGGACAGGTTGAAAAGATCCCTAACCGTTTTCAGCCTATAACATCAGCCAATGGGTTCATGGCCTTTAAAGCTGAATCCACAACAAAAAAACTGAACCTTCTCTTTCTGCACACACACTATTATGATCATCTCTCGTTGTGTGAACTGAAAAGTGTGTACTTTATAATTGTGTCGTGTATAGTATTGCATTAGTATCCGTTGAATTAATTAAAATGATTAAATATTCATGAGCCCCGTGTAGAGAGAAAAAGGAAAAGTTGCACAAATCATTGGTGATTAATTTATGTACTTGCGTAAAGCTACAGTACCATGATGGACGAGGTTGTTTTCTCATTCAGTGCGTGTGTTTTAATATCTATGTACAGTACAAATCCCAGCAGACCTTAGAGGTGAACACAGTGTGGCCGATTGGAGAGGCTTTGACCTTTGATCAGTCCAAATCAAGTGAAAGGCCCATCCTCCAGATCATCACCTAACCACTTGAGCTTTTCTGATCAGGATTACCCTTTCATACATAAACACACACACACACACACACACACATTCCACAAATCCCACTGCTAAACTGCTGGTGAGCAATGAAAGTTTAGGTCATGAAGTTACAGGGTGATCTGATAGAAGTGTCACTGGGATGATGGGGGGGTGTGGCTAGACTTTTCAGGAATGTAAATGTGTAGCATAGGATGGTAATACAACGCAATGGCAATCACAGCGTGGTTGAATTTCAAAGGGTCACCTTTTTAAAATTCCAAGGGATTTAAATTTCTCGCCTAAACGCCACGCAAGGTCAAGGTTCACATATACAGTACGGACATCCTTTAGTTGCCATGGAGACGTTGAAAAATTGACCTTTATTGGACGGCTTCCTTGAAAGCACTTTAGGTGTAGTATAATTCAGATCATCACTAGATGATGGCTGTTAATATATACTTATCCAGTAGTGCAGCATATATATAGGATGCTTATATTAAATACTATTAAAAAAAATACGGTTTGAAAACTTTTCATCAGGGGAATTGTGCCATCTATTTATTATTTAATTTTTTTTTCAATATTTCTCACCAAGTAAAAAAAGAAAATAATATATTTACATTTGAAATATTATTAGATTATAATATTTATATTTTCATAATAATTTATATTTATTTTATTATTTTAAAATTGTGGTTTTGTTTAACTGAAATATGAACTAGATTATTTTTCAGACTACAGTCAAAAATCTGAATTTAATCTCACTGATGTCTAGGATAAACGAGTGACATATTAAAGAGAGCTCATTAGTGATCTCTCTTTCTTTTGGTTAGTGTTCTGAAGCCAGTGGAGAAAAATAAATGAATGAATTTACCAAGGTTGGCTCACATCTCACTGGCTGGAAGTGTAGACTCTGATTAAACAACCCTCATATCACACTCTGTACTGTACACATCACTGACTGTATGATTACTGGACTAGGGCCTGCAAGCAAATGGTCTGTTCAAAGCTGTGTGTTGAATAATTGAATAATTGTATTTATTCTTTTAAAGGGTACATATATTATATAATGACAAAACATTTTATTTTCCAGCTATTATTTTCCAGAAGTTGTTAAAAGACACACAAAGCAAACAGAACTTCATGCTCAAGCAAACAGTCAGTGTACTTTTCTTTTTTTTTTTTTTTTTACATAAATGTAAAGCTTGTCAATGAATCCTGCAGCGAGAAAGAATCTCAATAGATGAAATTGCACTTATACATGACATGTCAAACATAAGAAATGTCTGGTTAACAGGAAAACTCATATTAAATATAATTAAAATGCAAAGATCAGCACTTGGTGTAACATACTATCAAAACCTCTTTCCATCATGCTAACACCCGACAAGTATGTCTTTAAGGCAGGGTGTGACAAATAGCACAGTTATAAAATATAACTTTATAAATGTGCTATTTGACATCATACAAAAGCCACTAACAATTTAAATGACGGCCGACTTGAGATATACCAAAGCTGTGTCTCAAGATGTCTGCTGCTTATACAATAACTGCAATAACACAGAAGAGAGTCAGACTCACAACTCCTTTAATAAGTGAAATATGATAATGACATCAAGTCAGATCAAGAGGAACTTATTTATTTCCAAAGCCTATGAGCTCCCTTTCTGCCTAATGCCTACTTAGGGTCCTTCAAGGGCAGCATCCTGAAATGAAAACTCTTAAGTAACTGATTTGCGAGTCTATTTGTCACACAAAGAGGAACTCTCAAGCGAAATGCACAGGAGATTTGACTTTGAGTTTTCCATTAGCATGTCGCTAAGCTAATGACATGATACTCCAATGTGCACAGAAAGGCAGCACGCACATACTGGACAAGGTGGTCCATTTTTTATTAATAAGCACATATTAATACCTTATTCTATATTAATACCTTTAGATCCCTTAATCCTATACCTACACTTAACTATCTTACTAACTGTTAATAAACAGCCAATTAGGAGTTCATTGAGGCAAAAGTCATAGTTTATAGTTAATAGGGAGAATTGGTCTCTAAACTAAAGCCTGAAAACAGGTTAACAGCTTTTACAAGCTCATTTGTTATTACTCATGCATAAAAATTACATGGAACATGCATAATACTGTGTTAAATAACAGTTTACCATAAAGAGTTACCAAAAGTGAGTCAACCAAAACATCAGGAGTGTATGCTAGTTGATTCTTGTTGTTCATGACTAGTCCCACAATGTTCTGGAATGTTCCACCAGAAAGCACTATAATGTTCTTCTTTTTCTTCTGAATCCGCTCTGGAAGTCTTTGGCAGCCCATAGAACTGCTTGCTGGAAAGTTACAAAATGTGGCACACATGCAAGTAATAGAGGACACCATAGAAGTTTGGAGTCTCAAACTCAATCCTTCTTGCGCCACCAACTGCAACAAAGTTGCTCATATATTTATGCGAATAACTTTTGGACCATAAAGTTTAAAGCAGAATTATTTTTTCCCCAATTCCTTGGCTCATGCCAAGTCAAATGCACATCAATATGTAAAATGCTATGGGTCAAGATTATTCATAGCTAAAATGAACTACTTTTTTTTTAAAACTCGTCCTAGAGAGTTTGTCAGATTTTCACCTAAATTGGCTCAGATCATCTTCAGACTATGCTGGCAAACAGTTATAGAATTCAAGCTGATTACTTCAACCATTATCGAAAAACGCACAACAATAACGAATAACACTCATACAAATTTGACAAAGAGCATGGCAAAATGGATGTGAGACTATATCTCCACAAAGCTTTAGCCCATTGTGACCAAACTTGATGTGTGTAGTAATAATCATGATCGGAGGCTACCTGCACTGTTTCGGCACAGCACCACCCAGTGTTGAGGAAATACAAAAAAATATTATATTTTTGCTAAGATCTTCTGAAAAGGTGGCTAAAAAGCCACATTAGATACTCCCATGTCAGCCATTCTGGGCATCAGCCATTTTGAGTTTTGCCATTAAATGCATTTACAAATACATTGGTGTATCTTTACAAAACTCTTCGTCACTATGCCCTGACAGTCCTCAAAATGTTTTGTGTCACCTTGTGGTCAAAAGTTAAAATGAAATGTCCAAAAAATGCTATTGTAATGAAACTGGTCTCAATATATTCTTGGGCTCATGTTGAGGACATAGGGTGCATCTCAATCAGCTCCCTAGTTAAGTAGTCAGGGCACTGGTCAGGGAGCCTCAATAGTAAAATCATTCCAGTGCCCTGGAACCTTTGCTCCCTGAAAAATCCCACAATGCACCAAACAAACCTAGAGCACATCGATACTCACTATGCTCTTCTTATACTGAAAATTACATCACATTTCTGTAGTACAAAACATAAACCACAGGAGCCAAGACAATAAATATAATGATACGCAACAGAAGATTTAAGAAAACAAAAAATTTTAAAGTATATTTACGAATAAATCGCATAAATTACAAATTACAGATTGCAAAAGGTAGTGAACACATCTAGTTAACATTTATAAGTGGTGAAGTTTTATGTTGTCTGTTGACATTGTACAAAGTCATGTCACCATAAATGGAGTAAACACTGTCCCAATGTGCACAATACCAATTCATGATCTTAGGAGAGAGGGAGCTGAATGAGATGGACTCGGTATAACTATTTTGCCATAGTCAGACGAACTTCCTGTTCGCCATTTTGATTTACTGTATGTTGGTAAAAAATATATTTTTTTAATTCCTCCTAGACCGCTTGTCCATTTTTCACAGAATTTCAATCAGAACTTTCAAGTCATTATACAAGAGAATTGGATGGAATGATGCCAAACGGGATCTGAGGTTGTATCTCTGCAAAGCTATGATATTTTGACACCAAACTTTGTATGTGCCATTGTCAACTCGCACTGACAATGTCGCATCAATTTGGTAAAAGTCCCAACCTTAGGTCAAAAGTGATAAACCATTAATTAACCACTAATAATGAAATTTCCAAAAATACTAATAACTTTTGGTTAAATTAGCCATTATAATGAATCTAAAAAAATCCTTGGGTCATTCAGAAACATAGATATCAGATATTGCAGATTCTACCTGACCTAAAAAAGCCTCAGAATTAATCTAAAAAGCTGTAAAACCACCAGCATATTAAAACAAGGATAACACAAATCATAAACTTTCAGTGTATGGCCCATTGCCTTCCATTGTCAATTGCACTCATTCCTGTTGCATATTCTCAATTTTAATAGAAAACAAAGACAAAACACAGACATTTTAGGCAATTTAGAAATTGCAACAGCCTGTGTAGTCAGTGTCACCAATAGTTAACTGCTGTTAATGTGTTTATCCACAGTGTTCTGTTTTAAACTGGTTGCATAAATGGTGTACAGTTAGTACTATGGTGTAAATAATTATATGAAAGCATGGGAAAGAAAACAAATTACCCTGCTCTTTGATTCCAGTAAATTCCTGTTGATTTACTGCTCTCTAGATAGGAATGAAGCAAGGTGTGGCAAGAGGAGGCATGGTTTAGATTTACAAACATGCAAACACACACAAACACACGTACACACACACATTAGGTAAATAGGTTTCAGGGCAGGGTGGAGCTGTTGTCCCAGGTGTAATGTGTCTTGATTTTGGTGCTTACATTCCAAAATCATAACAATAAGCTTCTCGTCTTTTAGCTGTTATGAATAGAAGATATAATATACTACCACAAGGGAAGAGGAACAGAGAGGAGCAGAGACCCATCGAAACTAGCAGACAGTGGAGACGGTCATATGTTTTCATCTTATGAGTTGACTCCTAAACAAAGAGCTAGGGGTTAGTTGACTTATGTATGTACGGGGGGTCCAAGAGTCTGAGGCCCCATTGAAAATCTGGGATTCAAAATCTAGTTTTAACCTTAAAAAAAAAAAGAATAAGAACTGTAGAAACATTATAAATAAAAAGAATATTTAAAATTCTGACATTCTGTATAGATGTTTACTCTAATGCTCACAATAGCATCCCTTGTAGCAATGCTTATAATATAATGTGTTGCATTATAAACTGCATTCTGACAAATGTCCAGCTTATGCAGATTGAAGCGAATATTTGGTGCTTTAGTAACAAACGTTCACGTTCACTGTAAAGCAAATATACAAATGTGCAGTACTTTTCTGTTAAACAACACTTTCTATATCTTCAAATATGTGTCCTTAGGCATTTTCTTCTGCCTTTCGTTTTAGTGAAACTACAGTCTTCATACCGCCACTTGAATTTCATAAGTTTTAGTCATATACTAACAGCACATGAGCTGAAAGAAAACTGTTAATCCACCCACACAGAGTCCAGAAGTTGCAAATTAATTCCTGACAATGTAATTACAACTCGGAAACTAAGATAATTTTGATTTGGGAGAAGTCATTAACTTTTAACATGAAGGAGTTTAAATGGTAAATGGTCATTTAACTGTGCATACTGTATATCGCATTGTGCATTTCTTAAACAAAGGAAATAGCCTGTATTTAACCAAAATTCCAATATTATCAGCAAGCTGACTGGCTTAATAGTGTAAATGTACTGAAAAGAGTCTGCAAGCACGGGTTATGGCACATTGTGTGTTTTTCTTTACTAAAAGTGACTGTAAACAACATGCGTTTGTATTGTAATGCTATATTTGTCAGTGATTCAGTGTCGAAGTGGGATTTCCCCAAGAAATATGCTAGAATAAAGCACTTCGATGTGACATACCAGTAATTAGATTTCAGAAGTGGGGAGTAGGATCATTTAGAGAGCATGTGAATGCAGCATTAGTGTCAAGTCAGTGGAAAGTTCTCATTATTAACAGTTGCAGTGTGAGCCCAAGTCAAGTAATGGATAAAAACGTCCATATGTGGGATGTTGCTCCTACTTCCTCGTAACATTAATTCCAGCTATTAATGAGTGATTGTGCAATAATCCTCAACATTGTGCGACCATAATACCACAGGAGACATCATCCCAAGAAACAAGCTGGTCTCCACGGAAAGTGTGATGTGTGCTTTGATAGGATTATGAGTGAGCTTCGGAAAAGGCTGTGACTCCTGGAAACCGGCCAGTTAAAATTGAAGCCTGGTACATCAGCTTGAGGTTACATTAGGACACTGATGAAAGATGGAAGCATCTAAATTTGGCTGATACAACAAAAGCTCTGACTTTGGAGAATATAAACTTTTTATGAAGTACATTCATGCCACCAAACATGGTGCGCTTTCCTCTTCCAACTGCGAGCCCAGAGCGTGTGGCACTTCTGCTCATAGAAACCATTGAGAGGCTGGAGAGGAGGATGAGAACAGCGTGTGAAGCGGAGGAGTGCGGATGAATGGGGGAGCAGACGCCCACGCAGACGTGTGGGGGATTTGAGTGGACGTCACAGGAACAGAGTGTGTGTGGGAGAGGAAAGGAAAAGAAAGTGGGCGTCTAGTAGGCTTGCTGCCACTGATGCTCTCGTATAGTGTGTTCCTTTGCTCTTGTTCCTTCTGTTTCTTACAACCGCCCTGAATTGGGTCAGAATACAAATTCATTTTCAGTTCATCATTTCATCTTCTTTCTTGTTTAACATGTACATTTTTATATATAGCATAATATCATTGTTGAAATAAAATGTGAATCTGTTCTGTTCCATCTGTGCTGTGAATGGCTGTTGTACAGTATGCATATGTGTCAGACATCTTTGGCTGTTGTGTTGCATCTCACTGTTTCAGCACCTGCGGCATGTACATTTCAGTTTTAAAATGATAACCGTTTCACTGTTTCCTCCTCTCTCTAATAATTCTCTACATTATACATCAATATTTTAATACAGTAATACAATTAGCTTTTAATGAAGCAACTCATCGTTCCTTAGTTACTAGTTCCAAAATGAATTAGTAGTGGAGGCTTGGGCTCAGCTGTTAAACTGTCAAACTTTTTTAAAACTCTTTTTTTTGTCTCTTTTTTTTTAATTTACACACTTTTGCTGTTTAACTTTTGTATAAATGTTGAAATACAGCCATATTGCAAAGCAACTGGTGGGGTATTGGTCAAACAAACCCACACACACACACACACACACATATATATATAGTAATTTTACATACATTTGTCAGTTGTTAACAAGTTTATTAACCTGAAATCAGAATATCAGAATGACCCTTTTTATCTGCCTTATTTAAAATGTCTCTTTTCATTTTCCATGGGATAAAGGCATAGTGTTTTCAAGTATCATAGTAGTTTGTAATTTATGAAAGCATTTTAATATTCCTGTGAGCTGTCCTTTTAATGCTTGGCACTGCTTCTAATGACTTATGGGGTGTAGATTCAGCTCTCTAGACTCACATCTGCCATCCTATAAGATGTGTCTTCCATTCTGACTGGCTGATGTCTGATATTCAATGCATGAGAGTCTGCTTGAACCTCCTGTTATGCAACTACCATCAGATGGTTGGGGTGCCCATGCTTTACCAAATGTTTGGAAGCAGACGCTCATGTACCAATGCGTATACAAACACACACTTACAATGGTGAGGCAGACGAACTGGGGAGGACGCAATCTGTCTAGACGTGTGCATGGTATGTTGAAGAATAAAGTTGTCCTCTACACAGTGTGTTCAATTTTAGCTTGTACATTGCAAAAAATTTCACTAAATGGATTGAATGGAGCCTTAATATAAATACTCCTATAATATAAAGGATTATCAGGGTTCAACATGAGCTTCTCATGGGAAAACATTACTATTTTACAAGGTAGTATTTGTGTGTGAATTCATGTTGTTTTAAAAATTGGAACGTACAAATTCATAACAACCATAACCACCAATTAGCCAAACATAAAACAGTGTAAAAATTGCTAAGACACTTTTTGTTACACCTGCAAGTGGTTGGGAGTATTGAGAAAAAATACAGTTTCTAAATTTTTCTAAACATGAGATTGTATTTTACTGTGTGAAACAATGGATCAGAACTAATGTCATCAGCTGAGCAAGGAAGAGAGGTTGAGGGCAAGGAAACTAGCAGGATCTCTGAGGTGCTGATATTGATGGTCAGAAATAGGATGGTTCCTCTCTGTCTGTTTAAAAAATGATCAAAGCACCGATGTCTGAAATCTGAATCACCGAAATCTGACCTAGACATAGGCATCAACATCCTGACGGTGTGACTGCCCTCTTAGCATAAACACAGCTCTGAAAGTCTGATCAAAGTCCTCTCCTAAATGCTGCCCTTCACCCTTGCAGTAAGTCTTTGAGTAAACACTTTGGTTTTTACTTGGCCACCTGGGGAACTTTCCAAACACGGTGATTTTTGTGATTTTGTTACACAGTGTGTTAGCCCCTTAGCATCTAATAAACTAGCATGCAGGCTTTATGGCAGATTTTGTTCTAATGCAGATTTGCATGTGTTATCAGATACGCGGTACTTTCTCTGGGACTTTTAAATGCTCGTTTCCTGGTGACTTTGAGAGGTCCTGCACCACCAGTTGTGCTGAGAGCCAGTGTAAGATGGCCGCAGCAAATATATTCTGTTATGATAATGCAGTTGTTTTAATTTTGTGGCTGCTGAAATATTTAATGTATGTTCCCACTGGCTCATTTTCCTCAAGGTTGACGATTTTCAATAGTGGGTGGAGCAAATAACAACAGCAAAAAGCAACTACATAACCTGTAGCGCACCTGAAAGAAAAATTCTATGCTGATTTATATTCAATTCCAGTATACATATGTTTGTAATCAACTGCATGCATCTGAGAGATTAATTCCCATTGTCTGTATGTTTCTATGTGGTGAAAACATGTCAGCTATTCAATTATTTAAGAGTTCACTTCTATACATAATGTATAAGAAGTGGGGAAGGCTAGACAGGTCTGGTGTGCTGTCTATAATGAACGGGCCTAAGGTGTGACACAATTTGTAGCCCTGGAGAGATACAGCCATACAGCAAGACATTTAGAGTCAGTAGTTTCCCATTAGTCCTCAGACTGACAGAAATATACGAACATGCTCCTCCCATTAAAGAGAAAATTAACATTTTAATCATCTACTCACTCTTATGTTACACTATTCTTTATTCAGTGAAACAAAAAAGCAGATAGAATGAATTTATGTTGTTCATAGCTACACTTACAGCAGTTATCTAATTCCATTTTAATTATACTTAAAATTCCAATGTAACAGAATGGAAATAGATTATCGGAAAGAAAAAATGTAGGTCAGGACATGATTCAGTTCATCAGTTGGTGATTGGATGGAGGCAGAACTGAATGTGAGCTTGCAAGAAGCACACAGACACAACACATTTTACCAGAACATTGAGTTATGATATTTTAATTGAAAAATAATGATTTTTGTTGAATAAATTATTCGCAATAAGATTAATATGCATTAATAAATGGATTGGAGAGATTTGCATTTATATTCAGATTCTGCCTTCTCATTTGCCAGCCCAATTCAAAATTACTCTGTTAAAGTCAAATTAATGAATTATTTTTAATGGTGCACCACATCAAAAATGGTGTCTTTAGACTCAACGCTCCAATTTTGGCATTGAATCCAAGTGGGCCTGTTTCTCACGTGTCATGTGACCACTTTCAACTTGGCAAGTCTAAATATGTGTGACGGCACGTGAGGTTTGATATTGAAATCACCATCCACTTTAGCGCCCTGATATAATCAAGCAAAATTTAAGAACAATCTGGTGTAATGTCATTTCAAACAAAATAAGGCTGAAAAATTATTTCTTAGGAGTTTGTTTCCGGAGTTTGTTTTAAACAGCTTGTCTAGGTGAACTTTCCTGAAAAGTTCACTCCTGCTGGTAAACACCTTTGAACAACCATTGGTCTGTGGTGATTATGAAATAGGAAGGTGTGGCTCTGTTGCTCCGCATACTTTGACATGGAAATCTTCTCCAGTTAATTTCTTATGTTCTGTCCGTCAAGGTCAGACGTACATGACTAAGTTAATAATACAATGGAGAACTGCTTTGTAACAAATATTGAAGTTGTAATTTTATTTGAAAGGGACACTGACACAGTTTTTCATCTTTAATACTGTAAAGCTGCCTGCTTTAAAGCAATTTATTGTATGAAATGCTATATAAATACACATTACATGACTTCACTTGACTTGACTGGAGTGCTGAGTTGCAGAACTGGTGCAAACATTCCCATATCTCTATGATCAGATGCTTTCTTAACTGCTGTTTTCTCACTACTGTCATTCTTGTTGCGCTAATTGAGAGGAAAGATTGGAGCACATATTAACATATTAATGGTGTTGGGATGTTTGCTAACAGTATATTGGTTATTGAGTGTTTTTAATTGGTTTTTACCCCTTAACAAAAACTAAAAAATAACTTTGTTGGGAGTATATCAGGTCCTTTAGTTGCAGCTTCTAACTTTAAATTTAGGTCGAGCAGATTCTGGGTCGTAGCATTAATATATAAAAAATATTTTGTAAAGTTCATATTCTAATCTCTGAACACATGCAGACAAAATTTTGGCAGAGATGTCCTTGCGTTATCCTGTGGGTGGCGCACTAATGTTGATTAACAGGGTCAGATGTTACAAGTTGTGGAGCAATTCGGTGAGGAAAGATGATCATATGTTTATTCTCAGAATAATAAAACAAACACAATATAACCATATAAAGGCTATTCATGTGAGGACATTTAAACTAAATGATTTATACTTTGGTAATTTGATCCACTACTCCACACAGAAAAAAGACATGTCAACTAGTTACTGACCTGTCGCAGACAAATATTTGTAGCGGAGTGATATTGTCTTGGTGGTGCGAGGTTCACATAAGGTAATGTGAAAATAAGCGGGACAGTCACAAACTGCCCCAATGGCTCTCAATTAGAGCATACTGCAGTTCCCCTTTTCACCACAGTTTTATGTTGATGTTGAGCTCGGGAGGTCTCAGGCACCGTATGCCCTGCTAGTATCATGTATGCATGCCTGATAAAGCCATGTGCGGGATTTTAACATATACTGCTTTCTTCATGACTTAAAATAGTATAGATAATCAAAAAAAATATTTGTTGCAGAATGTTGAACACATTTACAGTTTATTATTGCTTCAGTTTAAATAGAGGTCTGTGTTGTGGATGAATATTTTGTTGGGACTCTGTGTCTGTCTTAGGTTGATGTAGGTGTTTGTGTCAGCATTCGCTCAAAATGTTTGTCTCTCTGACCAAACTGTCTCAGGGGAGTGGAGAATAACCCACAATCCTTCAAAAGGATGAATTAATACTGTTTGTTCCCTCCCCTAATCTTTTCTTCCCTTTGAACCACGGGCAGCGAAAATGCCTCATGCCCTGTAAGGAGGACTCACAATGAACAAGCCACCTGGGAGCTGAATGCCGATGGAGGGCGGACAAATCAGTAAATGTGCTTACACAACTCAAACACATGCTGGCTCGACACTCTTCAAACAATTGACTGTACCTCACTTACTCCAAAGGAGCCTTTAGGGTAGAAATGGGATTGAAAAAATGTCTTTCCATCATAAGCTTCACAGCTGACCACCACAGTCACATCCAGACCTTTTTTTTTTTTCCATCTACAATGCTAAGAAACTGAGTTTTGTTGTGCATTTCACCCACATGTGTCTTTGGCCCACATAGCATTATTTATAGTTCTGAGTACTTCACGTGAACTGAGTGAACATGTGACTGAAACATGCTCACAGCATTCAAAAGTAATGTTATGATGGAGGTTCATTTTATTGCTGTAGCAGCAAACTTCCTTACATTAATTTAAGGATGCTTGTGTGGTTTGTAGTTAAATTGTCGAAAAGCTGGTGTTGGTTCATTCCAGGGCCAGGTCAGAAGGTCAAGGTGAAAAGCAGTGTGCACGTGTTGTCAGTTAGTCATTCAGGAGAATTGTGTAAATCTGTCATCTGTCATTGGCTTCAAGATGGAAAGCAAAGAACGGATGATAGAGCCAGAGACATCGTTCCAGCAGCCACTGTCTATGTTCAGACCACAGGAGGACAGCAGACATGTACTATAACAAGAGCTGTTGAGAAAATGCTGGTCCCATTTTCCTCTGAAAATACTGTTCTGTTCGTCAATATTATAACAATTATAAACTGTGCAAGTTTGTGTGTGTCTTATTATCCCATACTTTTGTTAATGTGTCTTGTAAATACCATAGCAAATGAATATAGTAATAATTTATCGTACCATTCATGCCCAAATGTATGTTTAGATCCAAACTATTACCGTTATTCATTCAGCAGATGTTTTTATCCAAAGTAAATCACAAGTGACCGCAACAGCAAACTTTTAAATGAAAAAGTACAGGCATTGATATGGAGAGTTGGTCTTCCTTTTGCTTCCACAACTCTAGGAAGATTTTCCAATATGGTGTAACATGGATGTAGGATTTGCTCCCATTCAGGCACAAGAGCATGAGTGAGCTCAGGCATGATATTGGGTGATGGGGTCTGGCTTGCAGTCACCGTTCAAGTTCATCCGATGTTTTTGCATGTGCACCAATGCCATCATATCAGAGGACAGACAGTTGACTGGGGTGCCGTCTTTCTGATTGTCTGCTGCACTGACCTGTGTGGCTCACGGGTCAGCTTTAGAAAACAGAGTGTTTCATCCATCATACCACAAAGCTGACAGACCCAGTCCAGCCTTATCTAAGAGTCTGCCTCTCATCATCACTAAAAAAAACCTTAACAAAAAACCGAACAACTGCGTGTTACATGACTGATCACTAGCCACATAGGAAGTCATTGTTCTGAACCAATAAATCAGCCCATGGGAGCTTGCATGGCGTGAGGCTAGCTTGTCTCTCTCAGAGACTGACAAATGCCCCTTCAATGAGAAAACAAGATGGATGAACTAGCCATAATGACTTTGGACTGGCTGTGAGCATGTGCTCTCCGTTTGGTGCCTCCATTTCACACCATTGTTAGGGATGTGCAAAGCTGACTGACTTGTCACACATTTAGAAAAATATTGCTCTCTCTTCCCTAAGAGCTGATTTTGACTGTGGATTCTACATGGTGAACTGAATGAGTCACATTGTCAGAGGCATTCAAGTTTTCAGATGGACGCTGGTTTGTGTTAGCGCAAATGCCTGGTTGTCTCTGGTTGTCTCTGTTCTGGCACGTGTGTGGATGAAGTTATGGTGTGTTGTGAGAGTTGCTGTTTTTCACTTATAGGTTGTATTATTGTGCCTAAACAGGCATGAAATGAGGCTCCTGCGTTGGATGCATGCACAATGTGTTCAGAGCTGCTGCGGCACACAGTGACAAAACTACTTCACATACAGATCTTGGTGTACCTTCAGCTAAACATCTTTGTGGAACCTTTGCGACAAGTGATTTTTATTTAAATATGTTAGTGTAACATTTGGACCAATCAGACACACAACTATTTGTTACATATAACAAATAATGGTAACACTTTAGAATACTGTTTCTTACTTACTACATAACTAATTAGGAATTATTGAAGAACTTACAGGTGATTATTCATTAACACTTAACTCACTACTGTTAACTACTAAGGAAGATGTGTTAATTAATCAGTATGTAATATAATTTTATGATTGTGTTAAGTAACAGTTAGCTAATCAGTAACTAATATATTCTGTGATACCTCCTGAATAACTACTATTAATTATCTACTAGTTAAGGTTCAAGAAAAATAACTATGAAATAACTACTTCTGAACAGTTATACGCAAAAAAACACTATAATAATCAGGCTGTGTCCCACAAATCAAGTACTTGAGTAAAAGTACAGATACCCCAATAAAATATTACTCCAGTAAAATTATAAGTAGGCTTGTTAATTTTCAAAATTACTTGAGTAAAAGGACAAGTACAAAGAACTACTACAGTAGCAACTTTGTTACAGCCCAATTATTAGCCTATAATGGGAATGAAATAAGGATTTAGTTTGCTTCTAAATGTTTAACTTTTGATTATGAAATGTTTGTTCCATTAATTAAAATGTGGGCAGTATCCATGTTAAAATGGAATAAAATATGCTGTATTAAGAAATGTTCTCATCTGAAATAAACAGATGAGAGTATTTTACAAAGTTTATGATTACTTTTATAAGTTGTTCTTAGTCAAAATGATGTAGTTTATTATTTACTAGGTTCACTTTAGAATTCTGTAAGTTCTGCAAAATTATCTGATAATTCGTTATTAATTACTAATGGGTTCCCCATGTTTTCACTTTAGAATACTGTTTCAGATTCTAAGTAATTCTTCAGGAATTATTTGATAATTCTTTATTAATTACTAATCGGTTCCCAATGTTTTCACTTTAGAATACTGTTTCAGATTCGAAGTAATTCTTGAGGAATTATCTAATAATTCAGCCTGATCTCACAATCAAAACGTACATATTTAGACGTAAATTAAAACTGTCCAATATGTATGTGCCTTTACGTATTTACAGTGTTGTTTACGTATTATCTGGACGTAATTACAGGTTCGATACGTAACTAAATTTACATAAAAAACAACCTAAAATAGGTACAGATAGAACGTGTTCTCTGACCAGTCAGTTAGGCTATCCATAGAAAAATGCGTAACCCCACCCGAACCTAAACCTACCCAATTTAGAATAAAACATAATAAAACACAATTTTAGTAAAAATATAACATTAAAACGTTATTTTGAGCCACTAACGTTAATTCTACACCTACTCCTAAACCTACCAATAACCATTTCTTGAAACTACATAACGTTACTGTTATAAATAAACAAATAACAGACGTAATAACAAACGTAACATTAATCATTTATTTTTTGCGAAAAGATCAAAAGTGGTACCAAAAGTAGTTCAAATGATAATGAGTTCCAGTCACAGTCCTCTCTGGAGGTAATAGTTTTTATAAGGTACAGAGCAGAATTTAATTTATTAATCCGTGAAATTATGAATCTGTCTTCTCTCCGTGAAGGCGCACTGGCGCAGTACCATAGACAGTAAAAGAAATGGACACAGCGACCCCATTGGAACTCAATTGAGACAAGTGAAGCCCATTTTTAGCGTTTTTTAGCACTTCCGTTTCTGACGCGCAGACTCAAACGAAGCTTGATGACGTCAGGAACCAGTCTGACAGATGTAAATCTTCTAGTAGCTGTGCGTGCAAACTGCCATCGTTAATCTTGCAGAGATGGCGAGCTTGAGCGGGGAGTTCTTTGTCGTGAGTGAGCAGGAGTAAGTATTCTGATTAATTATTTTGTATAGTATTTTAAAATGTAACGCCAGTACGCCTTATTAAGTTAATTGCCTGCGAGCTTCTCCTCCTGTCTGTACGGTAATGCGACAGAGAGATGAGTTATGATGCAATGGGTTATGATGGGTTATGATGCAATCGTTAGCCTATTTTTTACAAAAACTGTTTCTACGGGGCCATAATGTAACATAGAAGGTAATGGAGCCCTTTATACATTGTCGTGTATCTTTAGAAATAAATAATGGACAAACGGAGTCTTTAAACGCCTCAGATGTAAAGTTATTCGCTGTCAAAGTGACGCCAAAATGAATGGGGTTCCTTGCCCCCTGCGCAGTACTGATTTCAAATGTCTATCAACTGAAACACGGCATGTCGCAATCTGTGACGAATTAGGTGAGAACCAATGAGAGTTCGATATCAGTGCTGTAAACCGTGTCGTAGCGTTTCTCGAGGGTGACGCACTGGCGCTATTTTAACATCACATTCAAATCATATAACGAGCGCGGGCTTTGACTATGTGATGGTCGCTGTTACTGAGAATGAAGATGAAGATCGATTGATAAAGGGCTGAATTTGGATATGTTCCTTGCAAACTTCTGGATTCTAAAGATATGGAGTACAGCAAACAAATAAAATGGATGTGATTTGTAATTTCATGCTGTGCTTTTGTGTATCTATGGTTGTAATGCCACTCATTGGATAGGAGAAAATCGCACAGCAAAATATTGCAAAATGTTTCAGGTTCAAAATAAGTCATTCAGAATTATTTGATCATTAATTATTAATTACTAATGGGTTCCCTATGTTTTCACTTTAGAATACTGTTTCAGATTCTAAGTAATTCTTCAGGAATTATCTGATAATTCTTTGTTAATTACTAATGGGTTCCCAATATTTCACTTTATAATAGGCCTAATGTTTCAGGTTCAAAATAAGTCCTGCATAATTATTTTATAATTCTTTATTAATTACAAATTGGGTACCTGTATTTTCAACTTTTCCTGGTATAATATATATATATATATATATATATATATATATATATATATATTATATATATATATATATATATAACTATATATATATATATATATATATATATATATATATATATATACGTATATATATATATATATATATATATATATATATATACGTATATATATATATATATATATATATATATATATATATATATATATATATATATATATATATTAATGTGGTATATGCTGAGGAGGCACACATACAGTATTATACTGTATATAAAATATAAAAACTAAGGTAAGTTATCACAAGGCACTGAGTGGGGTTCCTACTAGAAGGTGATTTCTTACAAAACACACTCACAAAACAATTTACTACATAGGCAAAACCTCTATAAAATGTATTGCATTTATTAATATTGCATTTTCATACTACTACTATTATTGCTAATAGGATTTATATGAAAGGGTCACAATTCAATGTAATTGTGTAAAACTGTTCATTAGTAGTTACTTCATAGTTATTTTTCTAGAACCCTAAGTAGTAGATAATCAATAGTAGTTCTTCAGGAGGTATGACAGAATACATTAGTTTATCGATTAGCTAACTGTTACTTAACATAAAGATAAAATTATATTACATACTGATTAATTAACACATCTTCCTTAGTAGTTAACAGTAGTGAGTTAAGTGTTAATGAATAATCACCTGTTAGTTCTTCAATAATTCCTTACAAGTTATGTAGTAAGTAAGAAACAGTATTCTAAAGTGTTACCCAAATAATATATAATGTCTCCTCATCTAACCAAAGGGTCTATGGACCCTTCCCCCAAAAGGAAGCTATCACCTCAAAAAGGACAGAACAGGCCTCTGATTCCCTAGCAATCAATGGCACACTATCTGATAACACTAGGTTTACGACGCCCCAGGAATGTGGCTAAGCAACTCTAAACTCAGGTCTCTAAAAACTGACACATAATGCACATAAAAAGGGACTCTTCTTTAATTAATTCATAGAAATTCTTTGAATTAATTCACATATACTTTAGGGCATTGTGTATGCTGTTACTGTTCTTGTGTATTGTATATGTTTTATACATGCTTATGATGGATCACTAGTTAATATAACATCAACTATATAATGTTTGATATCTATGAGTTTGTATTTTGATGATCTAAATGAGAGTGTATATTATATGTTGATGCCTATCCAACACATTAGTTTTATAAGAATCTTAAAGATTCTTCTCTTGAACCCCCAAATCTAATTTCATATACAAGACACCATACAAGGAACAAAGAATGTAAAACAGAAGGTACCATTTCTTATTGGGTCACTCAGATCCTGAGGGTGTGACATAATTCCCCTATATAGAGCACTGATCACCAGATCAAGGCATTTCTTCTAGATTCAGGAATTCCAGGAGAAGATGCTGAGCTAAGAGCTTTCAAAAACCACGCTAAGCTTGTGCCAGGCTTCGGCCTTGACTATTTATTCTTCAAGATTGTCTGATTCAAACTGGTCTCACTTCAGCAGAGACCAACTGGAGCCTCAAAGTGCATCAGGACCCTTTTCAAACAGGCGAGACTTGCAAGTATCTTAGTCTTATTAATTGATACATTAAGTATCATATGCACCTTTTACACCTTTTGTTTGAACTAAGAAACTGATGTTTCCTTCAGGCTGTAGATCTGCTGAACATCAAATTGTACCTTAGCTTAAAGCTGAAGTAGGTAACCTTTGTAAAAATGTATTTGTGAAACCTGTCATTATGTCCTGACAGTAGAATATGAGATAGATAATCCGTGAAAACAATCAAGCTCCTCTGGCTCCTCCCAGTGGTCCTCTTGCCATTTGCAGAAATTCATCCGCTCCCGGTAAGAAACAACCAATCACAGCTTGATTGTCCGTAACAAGTCCGTAACTTGTTTTTGTGTTCAAGATTTACAAAATGTATATAATAAGCGAGTACATCATGAATCCATTTTTCCAAACCGTTTTTTTTAGCCTGTCCTGAATGATTAGGGTACATCTATAATAAGTTTTATATTCGGACTATTCTAGATTGCTTCGGGGGTACCGCTGCGGAGTAACCCAGTACCGTTGTGATTCTTCATTGACATAAAAAGAGAGCAGTAGCTCCGGCTACAATGTTCTTCCGCAAGATGCAAGCAGTTCTGTTTGTTAACTGCTAGAGCGTCTAAAGTTACTGACTGCAGTTTTAATGTCTTTATTTCTTTTCTTTTTACTGCTTAAGCTTTAACCGTTTTTTTCCTATGCCAACTGTATGCATGAGTGGTGTGTGTGTGTGTGTGTGTGTATGTGTGTGTGTGTTAGACTAGTTTAAGTGTTTATGTAGTTAATAAAGTCTTATTTTTATCACACTTGAGGTTGTGCACTGTTTGCTCATTAATGTCCCTAATCATGCAGTTCCTCTTCAGGAACGAGACACTGTGTTGAAAACGCTTTGGGGGAATGCACTTAGCGTAAGCAACTCTGAATATCGTTTGTAATCAGTCCAATGGAAGCACGTGACGTCACAGGTGGGGTGACATAAGCGACCAGGAAGCTATAAAAAACACGTGTCGCGCAGCTGGTGTTAGCTTTGTGTCTTCAGCAAGCGCTCTGTGTGTGAATATCAATTGTTTGTCTTGTTAGTCTTATTCATTGTTGTCTGTCCAGTAGAGTTCCAAGTCATGTCTAAGAGCTAGGGGATTGCACGGTCCATGGCAGCTATGACGGCCACGGAGAGACACTTATGGGTGACCCTGTCTGAATGAACGAGCGGGACACGGTGTGCCTTATGGACGCCCCAATCCAGCCTTCTGGGCTGTTTTTTGGTGATTGCAGTCAGCACTGTCGTCGACAGGTTTCAGGAGGCTCACAAACAGGCGGCAGCGTTCCATAAGTTCCTCCCTCGTCGCTCTCTCGGGGCATCTGGGCAGGAGGTGCCCCAGCCACACCCTAGCTCCTCATACTGCTAGGCCCAAAAACAGAGTGTCGCCTCTCGTGCTCCTCCGCATCGCTCTCGGCTGAGGTCTTCTAGGCCCCAACAAGATTTGAGTGCAGCTTCTGCTGGGGTAGAGCAGTGTACACTGCAGTACATGGTGCCCGTCTCGCCTCAGCGCCCTCTGGTGGCCAATCTGACAACCCTGCCAGTGTTCCAGGGCGCAGTGGTCCCCAGCGAGGATAGTTCTCAGTATTTTCCACTCGTGCGCGTAGCGGGGCTGAGACACTCGCCGCCCCTGCAGGGGCCTCTTACACCAGAGGTCAGTCTCGAGAGACTGATTCCCTTAGTAGATTATTTAGCAGCATGGAAACTACTGCCAAATGTTTCTCAATGGGTCCTGCACACAGCAGAAAAAGGCTACCATATTCAGTTCAGCTCTGCACCGCCGATGTTCAACGGGGTTACTCCGACGATAGTCAGCCCCAAGCAGGGTCTGGTTATGGAACAGGAAGTAAAAACCCTATTAGAGAAGGAGGCCATTGAGGTGATCCCTCCTCAAGACAGGGAATCTGGGTTTTACACTATAGTTCCAAAGAAGGATGGGGGGTTGCGTCCGATCTTAGATCTGTGGGTCTTAAATCGATCAGTTATGAAATTGATGTTCAAAACTCCTCTCATTAAGAGCAGTATATATTCCTGGGAAACTAAATATGGGAGCAGACATACTGTCGAGGCAGGGGCTGAGGCCCTGGGAATGGAAGCTTCACCCCGAAGTGGTGAAGCAGATATGGAAAGTTTTTGGCAGAGCTCAAGTAGACCTCTTTGCAACTCAAGAGACATCACAATGTCCCCTTTGGTTCTCTCTAGTTCATCCAGCTCCTCTGGGACTGGACGCTATGGTACAGACCTGGCCGAGGCTTCGTCTGTATGCCATTCCCCCTATTGCTCTGCTCTCAGGAGTTCTGGTGAGAGTACAGCCGGGACGGGGTCCATCTGTTAGTAGTAGCCCCATTCTGGCCGGCCGAGTATGGTTCACAGATATGGTCTCTCTCCTCGATGCTCTCCATGGGAAATACCCGATCAGGACAGACTACCCTCACAGGTGCAGGGGCAATGATATTCACCCTCGCCCAGAGTTGTGGAAGCTTTGGGTGTGCCCCCTGAGGGGGCACAACTAATAGTATCCGGTGTCTCAAATGAGGGTTGTTGAGACCCTCCTCCCAATCCAGAGCTCGCCCACGAGGAAACTGCACGCCCTGAGGTGGAACTCTGCACCTCATGGTGCAGGACTGCCAGCTAGACCCCAGCAAACTGCCCAGTTGGTACATTCTCTGGAGTTCCCTACAGGCCAGGCTCTCTGCAGGGTTGACCTCTCAACGCTGAAGTTTATGTGGTGGCCATTGCGGCCTACATGCCCTTCTCGATGGTCAGTCTTTGGGAAGACACCCCTTAATTACACATTTCCTTCGCGGTGCGCTGAAGCTGAGACCTCCCAGTAGGTCCGTATTCCCCATGGGACTTGGTTGTGGTGTTGTGTGCAACCCTCCGTTTGAGCCCATTCCAGATATTTCAGACAGACATCTGACTCTTAAAACCCGCCTTTCTGTTGGCTATTACCTCTCTGAGGAGAGAAGGAGACTTGCAGGCCCTCTCAGTGGCCCCCTGCCTATCTTGATTTTTGCACCTGGCATGACCAAGGCATTCATTATACCCTCGAGCGGGGATATGTTCCTAAGGTTCCTCTGTTACACCACAACCTGTAGTGCTGCAGGCCTTCTGTCCTCCCTCCGACCAAGCGAAGCTAGATTTGTATGTGTTCCAGTTTCAAGCACTGGACTCATATGTCCACAGAGCTGCCCCTGTGCAGAAAAACAGACCAATTGCTTTAATGCTACGTTCCCCCCAAAAGGGGTTTCTCCTGCTTCGAAGCAGACTATTAGTCATTGGATAGTAAAAGCTATCAACGCCACCTATGAGTCCTCTGGTCGTACCCCACTGTCGGGAGCCAAGGCTCTCCCTACTCGGGGTATGGCAGCCTCCAAGGCCTTCCAAGCAGGTGTCTCCATGCTGGACATCTGCAATGCTGCGGGGTGGTCCACACCTTCTACTTTCGTAAAATTCTAGGGCTTAGACATGCCAGTAACTCCAGGCACTCCAAGCTGTGCTCTTTGGATACACACTAGGCAGGGGTTTGGTAGTCTGGCAGCATTGGTACTCGTTCCCCAAAGCATTTTCGACCCAGCTCGAGTTCCTGAAGAGGAACGTCTCTAGGTTACGTACGTAACCCCTTAACCAGGAAATTAACATTCTTAGAATTGACAGACAGTTGACATAGAGAGGTCAAGTAAATACTTACAGTGGATCTAAATGTTTATTATTATGCATAACTAGTTATGATTGATTATTCATATTTCCCCTTTAAAGTGATTCGCAGCATTAGTTTAAAAATACTTTTTTTTGCTCCCTGTAAGGTGGATTTTCACTACTTACCTCAAACTTTGAACTATGATTTTGGAAGCCAAGTATCACAAGGCATTTTGTCTCTATCAAAAATACTGACATACACAGTATGCTTGTGAAATCCACCCACTCTTTATTCTTTAATGCAAACCCATGGAGGAGCCTAGTAGTTGTTAAACAGACACAGAGTAGCTATGCTAACTGCAGCGCAAGAACAGCATTCTGCAGCACTGCCAACTCACACACATAGCTGTCAATCAATGTACCACCTCAGTATGCAGTGCTGCAAAAACTGGCACTAAACTCATCCTGATTCCTCTTGCAAATGTGCATGTTTTTCTACTAGATCAGAGCCAGATTTGGTTTTGTTTTATGTCTTTATTCTCTTTTCTCTCTTTATATAATGTATTTTTAGAAGGATATGACTAAAGGCCAGTTTTAAAATTGCAATATTTATTCATGCTTAAGCTACTTATGGAAAAACCTATGCGAAATATGAATATTTCACATTTGCTGTGTTGATATTGTTTTTAAAGATTTGAATGCACGACAATACATCATTCTGTGAATGATTGCTGTTTGTGGGCTGATGAATGTTTGTCTACCTCTTGCAGTGCAGGATATTCTGTATGAATGAGATACATTTCATTTCTCTCCCAGTGCTGAGAGCTCATGTGACATACTGTATAACTCCTGTTTGAAAATAATCCTCCAGAGGTGAGAGGAACCTCAGATGCTCTCAGTCAGGAGGCATGACAGGAGAGAGAGGAGCGAGCCACTTCACAGAGTGTCAGATTCCTAAGATTTCTAGCCATCTCTCATCAGCAGAACATGGATTAGCACTGTCTTCCCCCTCTCTCCTCGCTTTTTAGCCTTATATAAACATCTCACATGAGAGGCAGACAGAGGGAGAGTGAAAGAGAGGACACGGGAGGATGGTCATGTACTGCCCAAGGCCATCATTGTGAGTCATGCAGTACAGTATGGAATCCAACAAATTCAGGCCGGGTCACTCTACACCTCAAATTATATTCTGTCCTATCTATTCTATTCTATTACATTACATTACATTACATATAGTATAGTATACAGTAGTATAGTCACACTATTGTTGGGAGGAGTCTCAGGGGGAGGATGAGAGACCGGGAGTGGGATCGAATGAAAAGGTGGTGCAGGTAGTATGATCCAATTAATGGCCTTGAACAGGGTAGGTGAGCGTGATTTCACCAAGTATAACATGTTTCTGGATTAACATCCTTGTTGATCCTGGAACAACATTCCAATCAACCAATCAGAATTGAGATATAACTTTCAGGAAATGTCAGTTTTAGGCTTACAATCAGGATTAGGTGCTTCTACACCCTTGTTAATGAGCTATCATTTCCCACTGTATTATAATAAATTATGGGTAGGGTTAAGTTTAGGGGTTGGCGATTGGGTTAAGTTTATATCTTTGGACAATAATGTTGATCCAGGATCATCAAAAGATGTTGATCCAGTAACATTTCTTACTTGGCAAAATCATGGCGACCGGGGTGGGTAGTGATGACCCAGGACACAGCCAGAAGGTGCCGACGACGATAGAGTTGGAGGCCACAGCATAGACAGAGTGATGAGGAGATGGAGCGATGCCGAAGATCCAGGTGGCTGCGCTGGAGCCATAGCGATGATCGTCTGAGATGTACAAGGGGACCCAAAGGCCATAGGGTGAGCTGGAGTGACATAGGAAGGAGGGGGAGTGTGAGGGAGGTTGAAGCGGGTCGTAGCCGAAAGGGTGTAGGGCAGTAGAGCTGTGGATGGCCAGCAAGGTCACAGCGGAGGTGTGTCCTACCCATGTGGAGCCGACTGACTGAGGGAGCAAATAGCCCGTGGTCGTGGAGGATCACAGGTGCATGAGTCAGGACGGTGGGATGTGGTGGAGTGGAGCCATCCGAGGCCAGAGCCGGAGCCACATGCTCCTCAGGTCCGGCAGGATTGAGATTGAGGGGGACGAAGAAGACTGGACAGCCGGAGTGGCTGAGGAGAATGAAAAAATGCACAATATTAAAATCAACATTATTTTTTTTAAATTAAAAGATAAAGTCTCTTAAAGCTGCTTAGAGAGGAGGTGGGAGAGGGAGGCTGGGCAGGACCAGCGAATCAGCCAGATGAACAGAATTAGGCAGTTTAGTGGAAGCAAAGTCTTAAACTCTTCAAACTGAAAAACAGTGAAGGTGGGCTCTTGGTCTGCAGCGCGCTCTTGCTCCCACTCCTTGCAGGCAGAGTGTCAATAAATGACACACACCTGAACAGAATGACACAATTAATTGAAGGAAACGGAAAACAAAGTCCAAACTGAATAATACATTGGCTATTATATTATATTATAATTATATTATATTATATATATTATATTATATTATATTATATATATTATAATTATATTTATATTATATTATATTATATTATATTATTATATTATGATAAACGACAAACGTTGCCAAATGTTTGGCAACTACCTGAAATAAAAATACTAAAATTACTTAAATTAAAACTGAAGTTAACATAAATTAAAGCTCAACAGAAATAGTTTAAAGAGAAAAACACTTGACAAAAGTACTAAAATGTAAAATTAAAAGGAAAACAAAAATATAAAAAATTGAATTTCAAAATATTAATCATGTTAAAATATAAGTAATAACACATTATATTATATTATAATACAATCTACTTTACATACTATATAATCTTATGTATTTTTTATTGTAATATCATTTTTAAAGACAAATAGTTGTAATATTTCATGTTAATGTAATGCAAAATTATCAAATATTAAATTGAAATAGTATTTAAACATTGTGCTAGCTGGTTAGTTTAATTCGTTATCAATTAATTAATTACTTTAATTTTTATTATTAATATTTAAACATACAATCAAATTAAAAGGATGGGGATGTTTTCATGAGATTAACCCTTATTTCCACTCCCTTGGACCACATCACGCATTATAATGGACGGCGGTCAATATCTGGCTCTTTAAACTTTGAAACCCACTCTTCAATCTACACCCATTCAAACACACAAACTTCAACACACAAAGCCACGCATTCTTGGAAATGTACAGACAGTAGAGTCTGTGCCCTATTATTTGTGTAGGTTACGTTAACATGCCGTCACTGAGACTGGCAAATAAATGTGTAAAGTAACTGGATAGTGGAGGGATGTATTTTCCGAAGCATTGCAGGGTATGGGTATGTGCTCAGCTGGTTCACTCAGACGTTAGTGCTGTGTGGTGTTTTAGGATGTGAACTTCTGACCCTGGAGTCACCTGTCATGTCAAATGAGCTGTGACGTCTCTCTCTCTCCTTCCCTCCCTTTTTTTGTGTCAATGGACCACAGCTGCCATTTTCACACATCTGCACACACACACACACACACACTAAACAACACATACCTTTTCTTTCAGTGGAAGACTTTTCTAAAGTACTTTAATAAATAAATAAAAATAATAATAATTCATATTACTTAAATATTAAACTACCCAAATAAGCGCGCGCACACACATGCAATGTCAATAGCAAATACTTACAGTAGCTGAATCAGAAGCGCAGATTGTCGTTGCAAAGAAAGAATTAGCTCCTCTCCCTAGGTTCACAAAACAGTCGTCCATAAAATGCATTTCTGTTCTGTTGTAAGTAATCTTAAAGATTCCTAAATGCATCTACTCTTGTAAGGGCAAATAAAGTGTTTGCTTTCGCCTAGAAATGCACAGCATCTCCATGACATGGCTGCTTCAACACTAACTGCGGTTACTGAAACCACATCTTCGTTCTTTGAATGAACGTTTGGGTGGCATTATGCAAATATTACCACATACTGATGTAGATATGTGGGGGCGTGTTTGAATAGGGGGCGTGGCAAAGTCTTAACTTTGATAAGAATATGTCTTTGCATTTGAGACTTTAGTCTTTGCAACTTTGTAACACTCCAAAGAGAAAGGAAAAAAAAAATAAATATCATCATATGACCCCTTTAACACTTGTGAAAAAAGTACACTTGGAGATATAAAAAAAGGAGATATTATGGAAATAAAATACTTTTTTCTTTCAGACTTAACGTAATGTTTTTGAAAATGAGAAAATTAGGGTGAGACCAAAATTCCATGAAAGTGTCAATGGTAAAAGTGTCAAATGTAAAGTTCTGTGGGTTATCTATCTACAATGCAGATGCAGCCACATAATTTGCATTGTTACTCAGTCTACCAAGAGCAGTGCAAATTATCACTAGGTCTCATTAATATGTGCAAAACTCACAGATTTGAACTTTAGAGTGTGCTAAAATCCATGGCGGTGTTCATATTTATTAAAAAGTCTTTTGCCGTGGAAAAGTTCTTAACACCACCATAATCATGAAGGTGTGCTCTCCTTAAGCACACGCAAGTGGCTTTTTAATGCATTAATATTTTATTATTTGCAAGTACAGTTTTTAGAAATACACTTTTAAGATTTGAAGTACACTACAAGTGCACATTCAATAAAATAGAAGTGAATACAAACAATACAGAGAAAGATATTTCCCTCACTGCCTGAAAATGTGAATACAAAGACACAAAAATGCCAATACTGAATGTCTGCTTATGTACATAATATGCTTTTCCCCCAGTCAAAACATAACTGCCAATATATCTCTCTTCTGCACAGTGGATGGTGAATGGACAGGTGATTCATTGTTTACTGATTGTAAATATTTGTCACTGATGCTGTGCATACATATACAGTACCTTCTACAGCAAATACACATTCACAGGGTGAAGGTACTCTTTGAATCACACCCTGAACGAGTCTGTTTAGTTCATGTTGGTGCAGTAGTATTCTTATTTCAGCAAGTTTCACATTGATTCGCTGCCAAAATGGGCCTCTGCAATCCATGACAGGGAATCGGAAAGACATGTCACATGCAGCCGGTTAGTCTGTCACTCCTCTTCCATTCTTAATCAGTGAGTGCGACAGACCTTTAACAGAAGAGGGAGAGATTTCAGCAAAAACAGTCGGCAGGCATGGCATCCACTACAGAAATCACGTTGTTTGGAGTTGACTTGTGGGACGCCACCTTTCATCAATCAGAAAAGTTGAAGAGCATTTCTGCCTATGCATAATTTTGCACATTCAAGGGAAATTACATTGGGTTTGATGTCTGTAGAGGGGAAGATGGGGGCAAATATGACAAATGGTCTTCACTTAAACATGTGGGCACTCATTCATGAGTAAGTGTGTGTGTGTGTGTGTGTATTTAAAAACAGTATGAGTGACAAGTTCATTTCAGCTCTACATTTGATCACTCAGAAGGACACAAATGCTGTAAATGGAGGAAGGGAAGTCTGAAGTGTGTGTGTGTGTGTGACAGGGCTGGGGCTTCATTAAAGTTAAACTTACTGTCTCCTCCTCCTCATCATTTAGACACATATGCACAAGTGAAGCCCTCATTACCTCACCTCTTCTCAGGTTATATGCTGTCAAACACATATATACTGTGCATCGACTCACATACTGTACATCCACATATAATGTGCAAGCGCACATACAGTACATACATACTCTCAGACCGTAAGTGAACTTCTGCTGACGTCCTTATGGAGGTGACTGTATTAATGTGAAGATTAATGAAGATTAAAGCCGGAATCTCCTTTTCCACAAACAGAGAGATCAAAGTGGCATGCCTGATGCCAGCCTCCTAATCCTCCACTTCACTCAGATCAGAAAGAAATGGAGAGAGAAAGTGTGAGTGGGTGCACAGTTAAAGCTTCCAGCGAAACAGTATTAATAAGGTAGTACTACGGGGGACCAGGCCTGCTCCTGGAGAACCAACGTCCAGCAGAGTTTAGCTCCAATCATGATTAAACACACCTGAACCAAAGCTTAACAAAATGATTTCTAGAAACCTCCAGCTGCTGTGTTGGAGTAAGTTGGAGCTAAACTCTGCTGGATGTTGGTGCTCCAGGTTCAGGATGGGACACCTTTGTTGTAAGGATGCCTAGAATCAATGTACAAATTGTTGGTGGGTGAATCTCAAACCTGTCAAGGCCATGTCCATAAATAAATAGTAACAAATAAAGTATTTGAACTTTTGATCAAATCATCCCTCTGCTGTAGCTGTGAAATTCCATTCCTGCATATTCAAGAGCATTCATTATACTCAGTGATGCCAAACCTGGAGAGACATTTCAAGGTGACAATATTTTTTTTTAAATGTGAGTATGATCACGGTTGAGATTTTTAGAAGGAAGGTTATCAGTGAATAATTGCTTAATATGCAATCAATCAAACTCTTTATCGTTGGGTTGGAGAATGACTGATGGGAAAATAATGTAAGAAATAATAACGGTCCAAAAATTGCTTTAATTTTCTTCATGCAAAATATAATTTCTTCTTCTTCTTCTTTTGGTTTTGATTTGATTTGGGTGGGGTACCCAGCCATGTTTTTGTGTGATTCTCCTGCCTGGAATAAAATGTAATTGCAAAAATAGTCTGTCAGGAAAAGGTAGCAATTAATAACTTCAGATGTAATAAGAAATTCATTCATCACTTCTTTCAAATCTGCTTGTTTGTCTGAATGTTTTTTGAGACTTTAACCTTCAGACGAACAGAAGAGGACAGGATGTGTATGATCCCTCTGCATGGGGCTTCAACTGGATGATGCCATAATTCATATGCTGCCTTTGGTGATTTTGTGTTGTTTTTGTTCTTCTTCTTTCATTTTATTTCAGTCAGAGACATAAATATATGCATATGTGTGTGTCTCTGTCTGTGTGTGTGGGCCCCATTCATTCTTCACAGTCAAAATCATGCAGTACAAATGCATTTATATGTCTCTTTTAAGCATGCCCGGCAAACAGCCATGACTAAGATAAATCATATGCAAATGTCTGTGCTTATCTTGTTTTTTAAGTGGGAACCGTGAATATACAACCATCTGTAATGTGAACATGCGTATGATGAATGTGTTTGTGTGCTCATTTCTGCATTTATTTTCCATACATAAAGGACAAATGAAAATTAATTATCATTACTTACTAACATTACAACCTCATTTTACTTTACTTTCAGTTAAACAGAAAAGAACCATAAAGAACCAGTATCAGGGACTCTCAAACTTGGGTCCTGAGACCCTCAAGGGGTCGCAAGAGGGTTCTGTGGCAACTCAATTACTGAAATAATACTACTACTACTACTACTAATAATAATATTAATAATAATAAGATGGTAACTGTTGACGTTATCTCTAAAACTGATATGAAACTTGTGAAAACCCTATACAAATAAATAAATAAATAAAAAACCTGAATTGAACTGACAGTGTTTCTATTGACTCTTTAGGTTTATAGCCTAATAATACTCTGCTGTAATAGTGAGTTAAAAAAAGAGATACACTTAATACAAATCAATATTTTCCAGATTACAAAGGGCTATTATTTATTTGCTTTGGCTTCAGTAAAGCAACATAATCAAAAA
>NW_020528272.1:0-27615 GCF_003368295.1 Carassius auratus | reverse complement strand
GAAACGGTCCGGTACGAATACACATACCGGTAAACCCCTAATTTGACATAATACATCTGGTCCAGACTGTCAGTTTTGATCAATTTAATGTGTCCCTGTTTTTCGTATATATATAATATAATTTAATTGAAATGGTATTTGTTATTTCTTTTTTTTCCATTAGGTCAGGATGCCAATCTCACACAGTCAACCCAAATCACACTAAACGGCACTGAGGTGTGTGATGATTCTCATCCTGCCCTGCTCCCTGACATTCCCCTCGGAGATCTGCATCCTGGACAGAAGGTGCTGCTTCTTTTCACTGAGTTTTACAGACTGAATTGATTAAAACTGGTCATCAGGTGATCTTGACTTCAGTGTAATGATGTGTACATGTGTTCTTGTGTGTCAGATTGTGAAACCCCTGTACATCCACTGCGTGAGCACTGGATCCAGAATATTACTGTTTCACGTGGCTTTATTCTGTGAGTGCCACGGTCAGAGGGCAAGGACATCCCTGCAAATGTCACAAAAGTACGCAGAACCCAACAGCCTGTTCATCGAAACTTGCTACAGAAAGATTTTTGTGAAGATTAAGTCAAAGCCAGACAAAAATTTCACTGCATCTAGTTTTCTTGAGGCATAATCTATACATCGTTGTGTGTTTGTTCTCGCCTGCAGGATTGAAACCATCACATTAGAAACGGTTGTTCCATTTGAAGTGGCTATGAAGTTTGTGTCCAGTAAGGTAAGAGCTAAGTGAATATATTAATACTTAAGTTATGAAAATTCTGTCATTATTACCCAGTCTTATCTTGTTCTAAACCTGAATACTTTTTATACATGGAACACAAAAGAGATGTTTTGTAGATGAAGATGAATAAATGATGACAGGTGTTTAAATTTTGTGTCCAGTTTTTAAAAGAACACATATTTTGTAAGGTTGCTACAGTTTCTGTGTGTGTGTCAGTTTGAGAATTTGGAGCACGTGTACGTGGACATTCCCCTTCTTGTTGATGATGGATATTTTGAGTGCGTCCCTTGGCCGATCGAGTTGGTGAACAGTGAAGTGCAGCTGGCCTCCAGTATGAATGCCATCGATCAGCCCCAGAGTCAAGTTGAAGGAGGTGGGAGAACTTTATTTCTGAAGGCGGTATTTTTAAAAGAATACATTTATTTAGGGCATGAGTGTAATTCATTTTCTGCTGTGTGTCCAGTCACGCTTCAGACCAGCGAATGTGCCAGTGAGTGTTTCCTGCTCAAATGTCCTCCTGTTCAGAACGGCACCAGTACTGTGGCATCTGGACACTACGTCATTTCCTGGAAGAGGTGACAGCACTCACTTTTACCCTGCATATTTTATGCAAGTGATGACTCTCCTTTTCTCATGCTATTGTCTTATGAGCCATTTACTAAGAATGTTAAAGTTCGTACATTTGTAACTTGCTTAAATAAATATTCACAAAGCACACAGCCTTTAATTTCTTGTATGAATTTTTTAATCCAGAAAGTCAGCATTTGCTGAGACATCATTGGTGAGAACGATCATTACTCTGCCACATGTGATGGTGGAGAATATTCCTCTTTATGTCCATGCAGGTCAGTCTGTTTTTATATTAAAATCAGTAGTGTAGTAACAGCAGAAGACACTGCAAAATAGCTCTACACAGAAAACAATGTAAAATACAATTACCTCACTTAGTTAGTGCTTGTTCCGACAACATTATCTTGCCTCCTTTGTTGCAGTGCAAACTGTTGTGTTCTTCTTTTTTCCACTACATTGACTGTTAGCTAAATTCACTGTTGGTTCAGATTACACTAGCTAGTTTCACCGTGTAGATGCACTCAAATGTAGCATGCTGAGGGCATCTGCTGCTTAAAGCTGTGTAAATGCAACAAGAAGCTGAAATTGATACTGACTCATGGAAGTATGAATAACATTTGTCTTCAAAAACTAAACTTTTTAAGCAGAGTAACAGATTCTCCCAACTCCTTTTGTCTCGTATACCCAAAAGCACCTGTTTTTGCATAAATTTTGTGAATTGAAAATTAGTAGCAGGTCACCTACATCCACTTCCATTTTTTTGAAAAGGCAGCACATAAGCTTAGATTAAACAGACCGTTAGTGTTGGTTGGTGACGATGCAAATATAGTTATAATTGTTATCATTCTTGCTGTTGAATAGACCTTCACCCTCTTTTGTTCTAGAGCTGCCATCGTTTGGTCGCGTGCGTGAGTCTTTACCTGTTCGGTACCATCTGGAGAATCGAACTGGGTTGGTTCAGGATGTCGAGATCAGTGTGGAGCCCAGCGATGCTTTTATGTTTAGTGGACTCAAACAGGTCAGTGCAGAAAGTGGCTTCATGTTTCCTTCACATACATTTTATTTGATGAATAATTAACTAAATGGATATATTTGCTTTTTCCCTTTTCAAAAATAAAGAAACTTTTAATTAAAGATCGACCGATATGGGTTTTTCTATAGCCGATGCCGATGTTTAGAGGTCAGGGTCAGCCGATGGCCGATATGTGCTGCCGATTTTTAGGGCCGATATCTTGAAGTTTTCCCCTTCATTTGCATGTTTGTCAATCATGATTATTAGTGATTGTCAATCATTTACATAAAAGTTTAAGAGCATTTATCAAGCAGAATTTTTCTAATTTGTTGGAACATAAATGTAAACTTAAATCATACATTTAAATAAAATAAATACAATTTTATAAATAAGAATCAATTAAACTGAAAAATATAAAAAATAAAATATCTAAAAAATAAATAATAGTAGTGCTGCAAACACACTAGCAACCAGCAACATTTGTGTTCGGTATAAATGACACAGAACATCTAAAGTACATTATAATTTCAAACTTACATCGCAGTGTGTTCATTATTAATATAAAGTACAGTAAACCATATATAACATATATATAAAAAGTTACACTGGCCAGTTTAAATAGACCGTAGTATACCACTCCACTCCACCCTTTTGCTAATGTGAAGAGAATGATCTTTTCTGTCTTGTTTACATTAAAAAAAAAATATTATAGTTTAACATTCAGATACATTGCGAATATGGAAACATTTGGATATGTGGAGACGTCAGCAATAACCTCCAAATACATCTAGCCAAACCTGCGCTCACTCATCCTCGTATGCAAGCACGCATGCACTGTCGCAATCTAACGCACTGTAAATACCGGATTTTTTAAAACAATAGGCCTAGCGGAACGCAAAAATTCAAGATCGAACATTTTGCAGAACAGGATCAAATAAAGTACTTCTCATAATACTTGCATAAAATGTTTGATGTGAAAAAAGAGGTTCACTGACTGCGCAGCACAGCCACAAGCACCACAGTTATGTTTGGAATAATTTTCTTTTTAATACTACAGTGTCATTTGAAAACATTGCAATTGCATTTTAAAATACAACAATGAGCACCACGAAACCATTTAAATCACATCTATTCATTTTACAGTCCTGCTACTAGCATTTTATTCGGACTAAAACCCCTTTAATTCGGGTGAGAAAGCTTTTTTTCCAAGTGGCTTTGGCACATAATAATACCGCTGCAGATGTATTTTGCAGTATTAAGGTTATTAATTGATCTTTAATTTAAACAATGAACGATCATGGAAATTATCGAATATTAACATCCCTAAATGCAAATGAGTTGGATGGAAACCTGACTATTGTCTGCATCAAACCATGCTTCTGGACAAATGTGATTCACCGATCTGGGCAGCATCAGGACAGCTGTCTCTCGAAGCACAGTGCTGTCTGTGAGCGGGGGGGAAGTAACATAGCCCTCAATCACGATGCTGATGCCGATATATAAAAAAAATGACAAATATCGGCCCTATATATCGGCCGATCGATATATCGGTCGACCTCTACTTTTAATGTGTCTTAATAAAAACTAATGGAAAAAACACATCCAGATGATCCAGAGTAAATTCACTCACAAGAAGTCTAAGGTTGTCTGAAAGCTATACATAGTGGGAAGCAAAATTCTCTTAGAAGAGTAATCAAACAAGTAACAAATAAAATAAAAATGTATTTGTTCCTCTTTACACAGTGATTATCAACAAGCCCAGGACCCTTAAACTTCTATTCCAGCTGCCAGGTCTCGCTCTCATTCTGTGTCTGTGTGCAGGTGCGAATGAGGATTTTGCCCGGTGCAGAACAGGAGATGTTGTATAACTTCTATCCTCTGATGGCGGGATATCAAGGTCTTCCTCAGCTCAACATCAACCTGCTGCGCTTTCCAAACATCTCCAATCAACTGCTACTTCGCTTCCTGCCTTCACGCATCTTTGTCAAGGTAAAGTTTTAAACACACCTCAGTTTTATCCATCAAATGATTCTTGACGTCAGAAAACATTGTGTACCAATCAGAATTGAGCTGAGCATCCTGTGAGTGGGACCAGTTCCATTCAAATTCAAACTGAATTAAATGGGATCATGGATAAAAGCCTAATGGATGAAACTAAATTTGTGTGCGAGAATGTTTCAAGTTCGTAATGGTCGCTGTATCGTGTCTGTTCTGATTTCTCAGCCTCAGGGCAGAAATGACACTTCCATAGAAGCAGCGTGAGGAAGAGCGAAGCACATCTCCCAGCTCGGAAGTGTTGTCATGGATACTATTGCAGGTTGAAGGCTGAACATTCCTCGGAGAACACGTGTTTACAGCTTAATGATTTGAACTTAACTTTAAATATGAAGGATTTCAGCTGATTTTGTTGTCTAGATTGTTGCTTGTCAAACAAGACTGAAATGTAGCTTGCATGAGATTTGGTTTTTAAATAACAGATTTCATCTACAGTCCTCCTATTCTCTAAAATGTTTTTGAAAAATAACCTTGTAACTAAAACTAAATAACTGCTAAATAATGTTAGAAATCATTAAACTGACATGAAACTAGCTGTTGAATAAACTTTTTTTTTTTTTTGGTTGTTGTTGCTTGTGTCCCTCAAGAGCCATATGTATACACTGTAAACGATTTTTATATTTGATTATACATTTTAATTACACAAACCTTCATTAATTCAGCCATTTTTTAATCATCTTGCTGTGGTTATTAAGAAAGTGTCATGTAAAAAAACGTAATAAAACACTCCAGGATCCAATCCGATCATATGATAATTTGTTTGGCTTGTGGAGGTAAAAAGAAAGTTGATCCTAAACAGAATCCAGAGCACTTCTCAGCTGGTTTCAGATAAAGTTTAGTTAAAATTGGGTGCATTCACCAGTTTGTGCAGTACCTCTCATCAGCCTTAGCATAGAATTTTAATTTTGATGTGAACCATTCCTTTAAATTTAATTCACTCTGTAGGCAACCTCACCTTTAGGTAAAAATACATTGCCTCTACAATACAAACCTGCTGGGTTCCTATAAAGCAAAACAGACACCAGAGTTTGATTTTGTTTCCTAGGTGAGAAGTCTCTTTGTTCTCTTATCCTCTTTTATAGCTCACAGACTTGGAAACAAACCAGGCTACGTGAGGTTATGGCTACTTGGCTTCCATTAAACATATTACCTTACAATGATGTGGACATGTGGGAGAGTTTGTTTTACAGGAGGAGGAAATGACTGTCCGAAAATCGTCAGCATGAGAAATCCCAGATTCCTTACACCCTGTCTAAATCTGTTAAACCATTGTTATAAGATTCATGAAGCTTTATTGGCATGGAAATATATGAACATCGCCAGAGAATAAAAAATTTACATTGACAATGTATCTGTTAGCAGAGCCTCACAATTGTTTGAGATTTTTAGAATCTGATTTCTGTTTAGGTGAATGTCACAAATCATGTCAAACTGTAAGGTACGGTCATTTCTCACTCTAACACTAAGAAGAAATTAAGAGAAATTAAGAATATTTTAAGCAACTCTAGCCTCTAAATTCATATCAACATAATGGAAATAACATTATTGAAACGTTGAACAAATTTAAAAACATAATTCTAACTGTATTATATAGTAATGGAAATGAAAAATTATAAAAAAAAATTACATCTAGATGCATTATGATATTGAGAGTTTCAGGGCAAAATGTGCTAAATTGTTTTGAATGTAACAATTAAAAAAATGTATCTAATATATCTTAATTCTTTGAGGCAAAAGTATATTATATATATATATATATATATATATATATATATATATATAAACAGTAGGTGTGTGTGGGGGGAGGGGATAATGATAACATATTTATTTTAATTAATTCATAAAACAAGATATACACAGAATGCTTGTGTGATAGTGGATTGAGCTTAGATTCTAGTAATAACTGACTACATTTACTGAAACAAAGGGAAACGATGGGTTAATTAGCCTAAACCTGTTTTTTTTTTTTTTTTTGATAGCAGAGTGAGGTGTTTCACTACGGGGGATCGCTTTGGGCATGACCAACTGTTTAATCTCCTATGACATCCACCCAGAGCTGCTTCCGTGTACAACAGTGAGCACAAACTAGATTAAATTAATAACGTTTAGAATATGGTTATTTTTCTTACAAAAATGAATCGATTCACTACAGAATTACTTTGTTCACCCCCTAGAGCCTTGTGAGACACTTTTTTTTATTAAGAATGAGCACTTTTTATTTAACCTCTTTTGAACTGATGCACTGCAACACCTGCTGAGCACCATTTAAACAGCTTGAAAGAAAGATCAAAGATAATTTTTAATATAACTCTGACTGGATTGATCTGAAAGAAGAAAGTAATATACACCTAGGATGACTTGAGGGTCATTTCTAGGCTCATTTTAATTTTTTTGGTGAATTAACCTTTTAAATGGGCACCGACCTACTGGCTCACAGGGATGGCTCAGACATGTCCAGTCTATGAAACCACACAAAACTACGAGGCATAGCCCAACTTGCTGCTCCCTTGAGGGAGGCCCATGATATAGACATCCCCAGAGTGGAGTGGGCTCTCAGGCCCTTGGGAAGTTGAATACCCTTGCAGATAAGCTAAAGATATAGCATCTATGATCCAATGAGACAGACGTTGACAAGACAATGGCTTCCCTTTGTGAGGAGTAGCCCATAACACAAATAGCTGGTCATAAGTCCTAAAGCCTGCTGTTCTCCTCACAAACATATGAAAAGCCTGTACTGACATAATGAATTCAACTTTTGCTCCTTAGTTCAGTAGATGGGCACCTACATGACAAGCTGAAATAGCTGCTAAATACACCTTAATGGTGGAGAAAGCCTTCCCCTTATCTAGAAGATCTTGAAGAAAGCATAAAATATCCTTCACTGAGCTTTGAAAAGGGACAATATGACCCTGATGAGACCATTCTTCAAAGATTTGCCATTTATTGCTATAAAGTGAGTGAGTAGAGGAGGCTCCTGCACTGTATAGTGTGTATGAACAATGGAGGCAGACTTGCTGCATTCAAATTCCACCTCTCATGGGCCAAGACCAGAGAGATATCCTCTCTGGGTGAGGGTGGTAAATTCAATTTCAGCCATCAGGACACAAGTCGATTCTCTCTAAGCCACTGACACAATCACTCTGCTGAATCGAGGTGGTTTCATGGCAAACTAAAGTCTGTAACCCTGTGAAGTCATTGACATAACCCATGGGTGAACTGCGCATGCATGCCAAATGGCTATTCAGGCAGAGAGAAGTCCTCTGCCGGGTTCACGTTGCACAGTGATGTCATCATCACTGCCACCCCTCTCCTCTTTGAACCGCATGGCGGGAAGAATGCAGAATCATTCACCATGCAAATTTCGTCCCAGAGTGCCAGGTTCGGCACTCCTGAGTCCAGCTGCTGCCCCATCTCCGGCAAAAACTCCACTTGAGTCAACGGGTTCAGCAAGCATACAGACTTCCAGCGTATTTATACATCCTCTGATATATCGCAGTCAGTCGCTCCATCTTACTCGGCAGCGGAATCTGAGAGGAGGCAGAAATTGAGCACCAATTTGGATGGCGCTGATAGGCCACTAAAGTCTCTACCATTGGGGGTCCAGCCTACCCCAGCTTCCCCAACCCTTGAATCTCCAATATGGAATACCCCTTGGCAGGGAGTTTGCTCTTAAAGGGGTTAGACCAGTAGCAGGACATTTTCCTTATGCAAGCATGCAGGATTGTCACCCTCCTCCTATGTGAGCAGCCCCTCAAACAGCGGAGGTGTTTCCGGGGATTCGGCTTCCATCATGTATGCACAACTCGTACTGGCTTGCGTCAGATGGTCAGTCACCACAGACTGTGTGGCCGCTTTAGACAGACAAGGGTCCTGCTTGCTAGCCATAGCCACTCTCAGGCTCCTTTCTAAGATTTTCACCAGCAATGACACACAGTGAGCACATGTTTGTGGATCTGCCAGCAATGTTTGTGTGCTTCGGACCCATACACATGGAGCACATGGGGTGAGGGGGCCTGCCCGAGATGGTAGTAGCTCCACATGTGGATGGAGATGGGAGGGATGCAACCTCCCTGATCTTTGACTCTTTCCCTTTGGCGAGGGTGATGGCTGTTGACACAACGGCTGCGAAGTGATGCAACCCTCTGACTCGTCACAACCAGGTGTCAACCTGACTGATATAGGTGGGGCAGGTGGTGTCATAGGAGCTTCCACAGTTGCTCACGTCTGAGAGAAGCTAGAAAAAGAACTGTTGTGGAGACAGCAGGCAAGTTTAACATCCTCCTGTAGGTTAGCAACATGCTCCCCATCTTCATACTAAAGCATTAAATTACATAATACCACCTGTGGCTATTTTGAAACAGGAGAAGCAAATAGCACAGCAGAGACATGTTTACATGTCTGAGCCTGAGTAAAAAAAAAAAAGAACAAAATCGCCGAACTGTCCATCCTGCCTCTTCTTGCTGCAATAGATATCATAGGGTAGTAACATAAGGTGAGTCTCTATAGTCTGAATATTGTAATTGAATTAATAAATTTGTCAGGATATCTGGATTTTTTTTCTTTCCAATTGTAATAGAATAATTTCTGATGGTGGTGAGTGGGATGCAACCTCTGGTAAATATATAATTTTAATAAATATATAACACAGTAAAGATTTTTATGTTTGATCATAAGAGTTTATGCATTAGAGTCTGTTTATATAGGAAATCCTTTCAAAGGTGGGGTATGTATTTTTTCAAAAAGTCGGGCTAGTACCAAAACAAACTTGTATCCAATCAGCAGTAAGGGGTGTGTCTAATCATGATGGGGACGAGAAAGAGCGCTCAGTGCACCTAAAGGACATTAGCCAAGTCTAACAACAACAGAGAGATAGAGATGGCGGATAAAAAACAAAAGAGGAAAATGTATGTGGAACAAAAGAAGGCTTACGATAAGGCAAGGAATAAGACCGGTGTAAATGATCAGCTTTGAAGTGCAGGTAAGAACTCAAGGAGCGGGAAGTCTTGCTATCGGAATCATGGTTGCTTTGTTTCTTCTTGATAAATGAGTGGTTTTGCTATGTTTCACGTAGCTAATACATGCTGTCAAAACGCATATATGCAAGTTAAAATACACATAATAACTTCGAAATAACTGTGCACAATCACTTCAAAGAGCGATTAAAACGCATGCATGGAGCCGGTGAATCGGTTCGCAGATGAATCGGATCTCAAGTTTAAAGCACTGACAGCTAACAGTCAATAACTGATATCTGAAAGGAGAATATTTAATGAATAATAGTTTAATTTCAGTCCGTTTTCCAAGCAAAACTATCGTATGACTTCAGACAGCTTGGAATATGTTGCACTTGTCGAGTGGTGATTTCAGGCTGTATCTCACAGACTGCTCATTGCCACTATTTTGAAAATACATTCTTTAAACTTCGTTATTCTGTGTTTCGCTGAACGAAAACAAAAAAAACAAAAAAAACAAAACTGGTCTGGAACGATATGGATGTGAGTAAATACAGAGCATCTTTATTTTTGACTGGGGATTGCGCCTGCAGTGCCTCCCCTCCGCCGTTAGAGGGCATCGCTATCAGAGCTGCGGGAGCTTCAAGGTAATAACCTGCTTTACACACCGTAAACCACACAGGCATCGTCACGCACCGGCCTGCAGGGATCACCGCATCTCGACGAGGGAAAAAATAAGACGAGAATTCTCATTTTTGCTTTTGACGCGAGCATATTTTTCGTCCAGGGACGTTAAGGTAATGTTTTTCTCCATCCCGCATGCCTGCTGGAAGAGGATGTCATTATCTTCACGTCGTTGTCTCTGATCAAGGTGAGGAATGGATAATATACGGCGATTTCAGCGGAGAATAACATGATCACCTGCGTATTTTACCCTTAAAATGACATTCCGCATCCACCCGAGCCTTTGTTTGAAATAATAATGACCTTATTCCTTTCTATATCATCATAATGTTCTTTTATTACAATAACTGCAGACAGGCAGGTCAAATGAACTAACGCGCAAACGCGCTCTTTGTTTGGTTGCGGGCGCGCGCTCAATCAGTCAATCAATCAATCCATCCATCGCCTTATTTGCGCTTTCACGCGCGTGGAATGCGTCGAGTCTAACGAAGCATCTTCGAGGAGAGCAATGGAGCCTTTCCTGCAGATCGCGCCGCACTCTCTGGCCATCGTGCTGTCGCGCGTCGTGGCGGAGGACGCGCCCGGAGTGACGGAGAGCGAGCAGCCGCCACAACATCACACCGGCTACGAGATATTCGCCGACTTCAAATCCCTAAACATGAAATATTTCTGGAATAAGATGGTGGCCGATGCCATAGCTGAGACCTTCTTCCTGGGCTGGATAGACGAGCATGTGTTGCTGATCCAGGGGAAGGAGGATCACCTGGAGGTGTTGAGGGAGGCTTGGATGAGGAGGTCCCTCAAACCACCGCAGGGCTTCGACATCAAATACCTCGGTAAGAATCATCCATGTGCTGCATATATGATGTTTATGCAAGGATGAGGGCTTCATTAGTGGCCAGTCTGGCTCCTGGTGATCGTCCATTGAAGTACCATGGTGTTACCATGGTTTTGAACATGGCACCAGGGTAGGGCCACTGGTTTTTGGATATGTTCTGTGATCATTTCATGCCGCTGTTTTGGCCTGTCATGCTGTATGAATATGTTAATAATTTAGTGCCAGGGTATATATCTGATTGTGATGTGATTTATTGTTAGGTGTTTTGGACAAGCACCATGGCAGTGCCATAACTTCTTTGGATATGTGGGATGGTCATTTTATGGTGATCTTTGAAGTACCTTGCTGCACCATGCAAATATAGCAGTCTTTGAATCTTACAATCATTTGCTATGGTATATATATCAAAGTAGCTTTGTATTACTATAATGTTTTCGACATGGTGTTATGGTTTTTGGAAATAAACCATGATGATGATGATGCCATGGTTTTTGGATATGTGCCACTTTAATTTATAGTTTTCTTCGAAGTACCTTGCAGCTCCATGCAAATACTATTGTATTTGAAAATGACATTCATTCATTACTGTGGTGTTATGTACTTTTTGAGTAGGTACAATTACGGTAGTGCCATGTTTTTTAGTTCTTGTTGCGCATGAACACCATGTACATACTATAGTTTATGAATATTTGTGTAGTAAATAAATGTTGAAAGTTGATTTGATTGATTGAAGATGTTGAAATGTTGATTTCTAGCTGAGCTCTAAACTTTTCATGATGGAAGATCTCCAGGAATATGACTGACCTGATGTTTATATTTAATTGTACTTTTGAGTTGACACTATCTTCATATGCAACCATTTTTATAACAAATATTTCATTTGTTTTAGAAAACATGATTTGCTTGTGCTTGCTTGTTCTGTGATCAACATTGAGGCTGCTGTTTTTCTGTACAGTCAATTATTTCTTGCTTTTGTAAGAAAAAACGTGGTTCAACGACTAACAAGGCTATAATGTCAACTCCAGTGATCTCCAAAAAAACCTCAAATGACCCTTAAAATAAGCAAGCATACATTTAAGTACTGCAATTCTCTGTAGAAATGGTTATTGATTTCATTCAGATGTGCAATGATGGTCACAAACTCCCTACATATGCAGCGTTTTTCAGGTTTCAGACTCAGCCTTTGTCTTCAGCTGTGAGATATTGAGGAATTTGATCACTGTAACCCGAAACCTTCTTTTGATCATTAAGGCAGAGGATGCATGTGTTTGTTCTTCTCTTAAAGGAACAGGCCTTCCCTTAAGTGCTGGAGCTATTGCACATTGTGAGAATTATAGTACATTTCTAGTCTTAACAACTAGCATAAGTTTTGATTGTCTCCTTGAAGAAATTCTGAGTTTTGAAGTTGTGAATAAAGCTAATATACTCAAGACCTGTGATGTTTGGCTTCATTATTCAGACTAATTAGTGCAGAAAACTGCTGTCCCATATTCAGCCCCATGGACACACACTAAGGACAGCAGCACTCTTTATCAGTAGCTATTACTGTTACTGCAGCACTGTAGATTATGGGACAGGTCTGTGTATTGTGGCATGTTCTTAGTGTAGTTAAGGAAAGAGGAAAGGTACTTGACAAACAGCAGGTTTTTGAGGAGTGTTGCTGTAGGCATCAGGGTTTTCTTTCTTCTATCCTACTCTACTTGCATATCTCTCTCTCTCTCTCTCTCTCTCTCTCTCTCTCTCCTATTTTTGCAGGAGAAAAAGCTAGGCTGTATCCATCTCTTTGTGTTTGACATGTCTTGCGGAACAGCTGAGTTGTAGAGGAAAAACCCCTTTATTGATGGACAGAGACATTCTTTGCATGTTCACTTCACAATATAGTTCATTTTGATATTACATTACAGACTTTGAGACAAGAAAAGTTCAGAAAGTGTGATAAGTAATGAGTAGGGGTGCACGATAAATCACATGGGATATTTAACGCGCATCTTGTCAGTAAAGGTGGTTCTGTAATCAGCGGTTAATCTCAACACGTGTGTGATTTCACATGGAGCAACATTAACTACACAGAGCCGTTGTTCACTGACAAGCTGCACCAAGCCACAATCATATTTTGCGCTGCTTGTCAAAACGATTAATCGCGATTAATCACATTCAAAATAAAACGTTGTTTACATTTTATGTGCGTGTGTTTACAATATATATTTATTATGTATATATAAATACATACATCTATATATTAAAGAAAAATTTTAGAATTATATATGAAAAAATTATATTTATACGTAATATCAATTTTATGCAAGTATATATAAAAAAAATTATGTATACATGTGTACTTATGTATGCATAATATACACAGTACAAACACACACATGGTATAAACTTTTTTTTATTTATTTTTTTGAATGCAATTAAATGCCCTAGGAGGGTTGCATAATTTTACCAGTTGGATTTTTAGGCTGAAAATTCGGTGCATCCCAAAAAATGAAGTAGGCCTTTATTTTGGCCTAAAGCCCAATAGGTGTGTTTGAATAGGTTCTGTTCTTGTAATATAAAAAGAGCAAGTCAAAGTAGAATGAGAATATAATGGTCTTAAGACAGATTTAAAAGTTAAAGTATTATTTTTAACTTGATGCGGCATCTTCAAGATACATTTTAGGAAAAAAAGATACTTTAAATTGATGATAGATGTGCTATTGATAAAACTTAAGAAATGTAACAACTTTAAGAAGGGACATTAGAATATCACAGAGACTTGGGGCCCGTTCTTCGTACGTCGCTAACTCAGTTAGCTGGATTTGATTGTTGACGATTTGGCGTGATCTTGGATCGTTTGGTTCTTCGAAGCTCATCCCGGAGCTGCTGTCATAGCAACAGGTCCGTTAGCTTAAACCTGCTCGGGAGCAGCTTATTTAATGTAAACAGGATTAGATCGCTTCTTTTCAACCAGAACTGATACTCAAAATATGCCTGCTATCACCGCTACTTTATTACAAGAGTATATCGTACTGATCCAGGGACAATAATTTAAAATAATAATCATTAAAAAAAAATTTTTAAAAATAATATAAAACAGACTACTATAGACAGCCAGTTTTACTCACTGAAATATTTATTTGTCATAAAATTATTACTTCATAATTGTATTAGAGTCTTACACACATGCTATACAGATAATAGAGTCGTGCATTATTTTGAGTGATGACTGCTATTATACGAGTGGCTTGATGGAGCGCAGGAGATGCAGATAACATGATATTGACCCTTAAGAAACTTTCATTAATGCTGTCACGTAACAAATCTGTCCAAATATAAAATGAAATGAATAGATAATTTCTACATTGAAATAAAAATGTAAAGACTGCACAATTATTATAAATTGCGAATCTAAATAATTGGGAATCATGAAAAAAATTCTAATAAAATGAAAACATGTATCTATTATCGGTTTCATGTATCTATTATAACATTTATGTAGTTTTGTTTGCTTGGCTGTTTCCTTATAAAAGTCCAGAAATTTGTCAAGTTTTTCGTCAGGTGTCGTTTTAAATTATATGACGTCATTACGCTGCCGTCTTGCCACCAGCCAACTAACTCAATCCAGCGATACTAATCATACACAACAGGTGTGTTCGAAGAACCCAATTAGCCGGATCATGATTAGCGCGATGATATCATCTTGGATGTGTCATTTGATCTTAGATGTAATAAGCGACGTACGAAGAACGGGCCCCTGGTCTGGTGACCTTCTAGCAACAACCCAGACCAGATCCTCCTAGAAACACCCTGACAACCACACAGAATAAAAACATCTGTCTGTTCCTTTGCATCACACTTTGAGTATGAAGTGTTGAAAACAGGTGGCTGTTAGCATTCTTTGTTCCCTCATGAAGTGAAAGCCAGTGTTTAATATGAAAACATAAGCTCAGATAATATTAGGTTGTGCTGTACAGTTATGCAGATTATGCACTTTCTAAACGGCAGCTTTTAAATTACTAAAATTACTTTTGGCAAATTATACTGTGACTCAGGCAAGCATGCCTTAACAACATTGATTGAGTCTATGTGTTTGTGTTTGAAAAATGTGTGCAGGAATGAGCCATTTCTCATATGCCCATGGCTGAATGAGGGCTGTGTGGTCTCACCTGTGTGTGTGTGTGTGTGTGTGTGTGTGTGTGTGTGTGTGTGTGTGTGTGTGTACAGGCTGATTCCAGGGGATGAGAGAGAAAGGCCATGCCCTCAACTGACTATACTGCTCATAAATCTCACCCCGGTTTGAGAGTTTCCTGTGCAATGAATGATCCAAGACCTTTTTATTGCAGTATCATCCTGAGCTCCGTAATTATAAGAGAAACTAGAAACCCACTCAGAACAGAATGAGAGCAACATTTAGCTCTATACATTTAGTCAGTGCTGTTATGCATTGCTTTTAACTTGTGACCTGCACTTTGAGCAAACTCGAGCAAACCTTTCTCAGCCTATGTTTCAAAATGTAATTAGCTTTTCCTCCAATACATCTACAGTATATCCACACACGCAAAAATATAGCATTATTGTAAATTAAACATTTCGTTTAGAGACGTAAGAAATTTGACCATTGACCTGCATTTTCCATATTGATGCAGTGTGTGCAAAGCCAAAAAGATTAATGTTTTAAAAGCGTGTGCAAGGTTAGGACTCTGACGTAAGCAGTCTGATGTCAAAGAGTTTGAGCCAATCACAGAGTAATTAAGGAGCTGATGCAATTACCTCATGCTTTTAGTTGTGAATCTCTTACATTTTATTTCAAAATATATATATTTTTTTGTTATATATATATTTTTTTCTTATTAGTAGCAATTGTAGTTAGTATTAGTTAGTAGTTGTTAGTATTTTTATTTATTTATTAGATTTTTGCATAAAGGAAACATACATTTAATTAACACTTTTTTTTTTTTTTTTTTTACTGTGATGGAGCATCTGTCTAAAAATGGTGATATGAAATATATAAAAAATACTATTATTAAGACCAAAATTATGTATCCAAACTTATTATTCATAACATGTATTCAAAGCCGTTAAAAATTCACCCATGTTTTTTAATTAAATGTTTTTACATTTTAGTTTTGTGAGAAAAGCAAGTTTTTTCGGACTGAAAAAGTCATGAGAAACATAAACATGAAGCGTATATATGTTACAATGTTAAAAATAAATGCTGTGGAAGTCACAGTGCGAACAAATCTTAAAGACCGTTTGTGTTTTTTGGATGAAATATGACCCAGACATTTGACAAGTTTTATGAGATTGACCCCCTCAGGCTCAGTGATTTCAGGATCAGTGAACGGTCCACTTGTAAGGACGAGAGAGTCGACTCATTCTCATGCTGTTCTTTTCTGTTTGGCTTGTATTGACATGGCAACTGTTGTTGATTGGCATCTTTTCAGATGCGGGCTGCGGTAGCTATACCAGTATGCCATCTAGTTGGTGATTTATGGATGACTAACTCCAGTCGGAAACATTCCAAAGCGCCTGGTTTGTCGGGGGTGGATATTACCACGTTTTCACAAGTAAAGAGTCATAAACTCATGGAGAGAACGTGTTTGGCAATGCTTGCACTCTTGACTCCGTGTGTTTTTGTTTGTCAGATTGCTTTAAAAACGGCATGATATGAACATAATGATATTTTATAACAAAGATTTTGACAGGCTTCATTTAGGCGAATAACTGCGGATTAGGCTGTAAATCCATAACTGAGTTAATACTAGTAAATGGTGTTACATTAGCTTTAAAATCATCTTCATTGGATAATTGCAAGGCGACTCAAACTTGCTAGAGAGGCAGTGCTTGTGATGACTCAATGGGCCGTCATGAAGCTGAGACATACCAGAGCGGTCCTGTGGTGTCTGGTAGTCCCAGCGATGAGGTCATCTACATCTCATCCACTTAAGAAGGATCAAAAGCTTTGAGGTGCACTGTGCACGGCTCCTCCTGCTGGTGCAGTACTGAGAAGATTCATCAAGTGCTTTGCACACTAAGCTAAATCCGCCTTACTCATGGCAATCTAACACATCCTGTGATTGCATACATTGTAATGCCTTGAGATTTACCTAAGAGGCTTCGTGTATGGGTGAAGTCATTCCTCTAGCTGAGCATATATTTGGACAATATTGAACATCCTCCGGCTCTAAACCTCATGGAGCCAGCGCTTGTAAAATTAAGTTTTCAGGTAATTTAATGCTAGTGAGCAGTGAGGTCATGATGACATCATAACAGTGTCAATCTTCATCTTATATATCCAGGAAAGACCCTGCTGGTGTAATTCACATGTTGCTGTGTCTTGTGGTGATGGACTGCTTCTCCCCACTAGAGGGCAGAGTCAGATAGCAATTCATTATCAGTGTTTAGACTCAGGGACTATTGATTAAGCATAGTGTTTGAGAGAGATAATAGTTCATTGGTTCATTGTTGGTGTGATGCTTTTCACAGTATAATGCCAAGAGTGACACATCAGTACCAGTAAGCTTTTGCATTTTGTACAATGTTGTCGCAATGTTCCTAAGTAGTCCTTTAACAGTCACAAGGTTGCCCTGTTTTATATCTAAATTTCCCTTTTTTTATTTCTATTTTCTTTAATTGTCTCCTTCCTCTTTCCATTTTCTAAAACATGCGGTGGTATTGACATGGTATATATCATATTCATAATTCACTCCACTTTAAAAGTTCAGTATTTGCAAATGGTTGTCCTATTTTAGACATTTTGTACTCGTCGCAAACGAAACATCCACTCCTGTATGTTCGATCCTCACAGTTTGTGCATGCATAATTGCTTTCCATATTCACTGCGTCTGTCTCTCGTTTGATTAATAGTAGAGATAATCGATAACAGTCCAGTGTGACCCAATTCCAGCAGAAGAGATGACATAAATCAGCTGTGTGAATGGTGGTTGTCCTGTTGTGTATATCAGTACATTGGTATAGTTTGGTGTTTTTGTAACTGATATTCAGGCAAATTATCTGGAGAACATGTGCAGGCAACATCAAAATCTCTCAGACACCAAAGAACAATGTGTTTTGAATGAACTTGATTAGAAAATGGCACTTTAGACATTCATAAAGACAGGCCTGCTTTTAGTTTTTACTGGAGTCTTTACAAATGCATTTAGTTCCAGTCAAAGTATTAAAGCACAGTTTAATACAATTGCGAACTTTAAAGATGCAGGGAACTTGATATTTAGAAGTCATTGTGTGATGTCAGACCGTGTATGAAATATGTTATTAAAGACGAATGCGTTACATGTTGATTCACTTGGTCTCTACACATCACGTTGTAGTCTGTTACTGATTACAAATTACGTACATGCTAAAATTGTGGTCAGTAATTTAATCTAGATTACTCATTTTAGGTAATGTATTCTGACTACTTTTGGATTACATTTGCCCTAACTTTTATAGATTTTTTTTATAGATATAGATGGGATTATTATTGTTAAAAAAAAGCAAAGATAATAAAACCCATTCCATTCTCTATCAACATCATGAAATGCATTTCTCCAGGTTTTCCCAAAACTTGGCTGAATGAAAGAACTGCAGAGGGTTTGAGTTCATGAAAAGAGTATTTAATCAAATTATAAAAATGTAAAATTAAAATGAATAAATTAAATTACATTTGAAATATTTTATTGGTTTACCTGCATGTCTCTGTGACCATTATCTGACATCAGAGAACTTTGAACATGAATGTTGTTAAATTATTAAAGTATTAACATGTTATAATTAACTGAGGTGCTTTTATCCCCTTAGATTCAGAAGTATGGGGCACAAATTAATTTACATGGCCATTCTATATTGTGTGTATTCAAAGCTAAACATTATGACTAGTACGTTTTAGAAAGGAAAATTTGATAAGATAAAAAAAGAAGAATTGGGAATAATCGATAAATAATAAATCATTTGCTGTTGATGTATTACATTTTTGGAATCTGATACGTAATCCAGATTCCATTTAATCAGTTAAGACAGCTGACCACTTTTTAATGTAAGACATGTTGAAATTGTTTTGTTTTCAGTGATGTGGCTTTACAGCACATCAGGGCTTGTGCAATATAGCAGAATATTTTCATCCTTTTGAATATTTTATCATGATGAATTTTAATATGTAGCCTGTTTGCCCTGAATTGCCATATAGAAAAACTTTTTTTTTGGTGCCAATCAAAATCAGTTTAAAATGTTGATGATGTAAGAACTAAAATACAATTTAAAACACCCCCCCCCCCCCCCCCCCCCCCCAAAAAAAAAAAGATTTCCCTACACTACATTTACACAGGATAAAAAATATTTAATCCTTTATGTATATCCACTAATATAATAACCTAGTAAAATATGTTTAATTAAAAGTTGTTGTAAAACTTTAATATAAACTATCTTTTAAGTTTATGTCTGTACATTTTTTTTTAATGCATGTAAATTTACTGACCTTTTTGTTCAAATGTATGTGTACACTACCATTCAATAGTTTATTATAAAATGCCTAGAACTGATTCACTTAAATGGACCATTTGAACTGATTCTTTTGAGGCAAAAAAGTTTATTTCACCACAAAAATCAGCACTAATAGTTCATGAATATTTTCTTAATGGCCTAGTCCTTCGACACACATGCCTTTCATTGCAGCATCGCTCCAGTGGCTTCCATTGAGTTCTTATGTCATCTGGAAGACATCCTGTGGGCGCTATGGCAACTGTGGAACAGGGGACACTGGCCAAATGATTCCGGAACTCAATCCCAGGTCTTCTCTCACAGAAGAAAAACAAAGCTTTCAATTCTTGGCACAGATTTCTTTGTTTTCTTTTACCTTGTGACCTGAAGTTATGAATGGGCTGCTCTGAAGGGCCAGATGACATTCACTCACACATTGGCTTTCACTCAATTTGAATGTCCTCGCTTCTCTTTCTATCCTAGAAATTCAGGGTGGTCTCCAGATTTGGAGGTTTAGATGCTTTCTTGACAAGAGTAGGGGCTCAGCATAGCATTTAGTGCTGTAATCAGAGGTAGATTTGTACATTCTGTGTGGGGCACATACAGGGTGATATGGGTGCTTGCTAAAGTGTTGCTCACTGTCTCTAGATATAGCTGTCAGCTGCAAGACGAAAATCATTAATCGTCTTTTTATATTTTTTTTACTGAAGGCATAATTCTTATTCATAACATTTAATTCTTTAAGATGACATATTTCAAACATTTCAAATGCTACTTGTTTCTGTAGTCTGTCTAGGGCTTTCAAATGTCTGGATACAGCATTTAACAGTTTCCAAGAAAATATCCGCCATGCCTCATAAAATTCATAGACTAACATAATTCAGCCGGTTAGACGGCGCTCGAATGTTGTGAGTCCTGAATCACTTCTCCAGTGAGTGAGAACAAAATCATCAGGTTTTCATTATTCCTGCAATTTTGTGCCTGAATAAGGAGCCTTTTGATAATGATAATTATACACTAATGACTATCACAACAATGATTGAATCTGTAGCCTGGATTCGTACCCTTATTAAATAAAATAATGTATATGAAAAGCTTTCCAGCTTGTTGGAACACCATATGTGTTTTTGTGAGAGAGATGTCTTGTTATTCTAGCTGATTAAAGCATTGATTGCAACCATTTTTAAATGTTCTGGTTGCCAGTTTGCTGCAGGGTGTTGGCAAATCTCTTATCATCCATCACCTGGATCAGAAACAATGCAGAAATTGAGTAGCTCGGTTAAAATAATGCACATTTATTCATCCTGTTATTCAAACTCTAAATTGTCTATGTTAGGCAGCATATCTAAGCTTCTCTTTTCTATAAAAAGAGCAAAGATGATCCTAAAAAAAAAGCTTGAAAATTGTCTGTACAACTTGTGAGCTATATGTAAAAATACCAATAGCATGTTTTGGGTCAGTAATTCATTTTCCTAGTAAATTAATCAAAAATGACAGTTTCAAAATATCTATTTTAAAAATATTTTCTTTTAATCGAATACTAAATCATTATTACCATGAAACTATGAAGCAGCACAACTGTTTTCAACATTGGTAATAATAATAAAAGATGTTACTTGAGCAGCAAATCAGCATATGTGACCCTGGACCACAAAACCTTAAGTCTTAAGTCGCTGGGATAAACTTTTAGCAATAGCAAAAAAAAACATAGTATGGGTCAAAACTATAAATTTTTCTAAAATCATTAGGATATTAAGTAAAGATCATGTTCCATCAATATATTTAGTAAATTTCCTACCATAAATAAATTTTTGATTAGTAATATGCATTGCCAAGAACTTGATTTGGACAACTTCAAAGGCGATTCCAGATTTTCAAATAGCTGTATCTTGGCCATATATTGTCTGATCCTAACAAACCTTACATCAATGGCAAGCTTATTTATTCAGCTTTCAAATGATGCATCTCAATAATAAAATAAGTATAATTAAGACTGGTTTTGTGATCAAATAAATGCATCTTTGTTGAGCTCAATCACTTTTCAGTATTACAAAATAATCTCACAATTTTCAATTTCATCCATGCATATGTATTTAGATCTGCAGTAATGTGATGGAAAACAAATTCTGATGATTTTTTTTCTTGCGTTTCTTTGAAGAAAGAAAATACATGGTCAAAACAACACGAGGGTGAGTAAATGATGACAAAATGTTCATTTTAGGATGAACTATTCCTTTAATTCCTAAAATATTCTGTCAAGTCTAACACGTAATGAAGATATGTATGCCTCTGCTATTGCTTAGTGAAGCCCATTTTAGGCGATATAAAACAATTTCTCACTTTTGAAGCATTTGCTCATGTCTAAACTGTATTTTTATGAAACTGAGCCGTGTTTTATTTTAATCGGAGCCTAAAAAAGGTTTTATTTTCTTTTAATTTTATTCTATTCTGCCATGATAGTGTGTTTCCAAACTACACGCAGCTGAGCTGAAATTGCCCTATTCCAGAATGTCTGCCGTGAGTTATAACAAAGCAGGGACTCCTAAATCAACCCTGGATGCGAGTCTGGCCCTGGACCCCGGGAATAAATTACTCAAATATTATATTGCTCAAATCATGATGAAGTTTCCTCTCTGGGCTGCGAGCCAATGCCCATGTGCTTCACCGCTGTGGAAACAGAGTTGAATGAAAGCAGTGGAGATTTCAAAGTATCAGTGACCATATCTCAGACGATTCTGACTGTTGATGAACAATTCAAGAGAAAGGCAGGACTTTTTCGTTTAAGTTTTTTTGGACACAACTCAAATTGGCCTCGCCAAACGTATGGTGCACTCATTAAGACCTCTGCGATAAAAATGTTGCCTCTGCGCTCATTGCTAAACCATGATTAGCCTTGGCAAGAAGCGCTTCGGAGCCCTCAGAGAGACACGGCATATATTAATACCAGCCAAGTGCTTAACTTAACACCACGGTGCCATGGAGAGGTTTTGGACCAAATCGCTTTACAATCAGACCATGAAAGTAGGGCTCTGTATGTTTGAAGCTAGAATGTATCGATTCTATGGTGTTGATTAGGAGCGTGCAACTCAACAAAGACGTAGCGGTCATCTCACGGCTGTGGGGTGGCAGGGGGGCAATAGAGATATCTGTTCCTGCTCGTTCCCGCTGCCTTTGAAGAGCAGAGGGGTTTCCCTTTAATAGCTTGGATTTCAATCTACTTCACATGATGGATTCTGTTTGAAACGGCTGCACTGTGCTCCCTAATGAAGCAGCGAGGAGCGCGCAGGCCCTCGCTCGGTGGCAGGCTGCCTGACTGAAGCCGTCATTCGTGCGCGGGCGACCTAGTTGCATTAATTCAGTGCCGCCTCTGAGCCAGAGTTCGAACGGAGTTCACTGCCACTTTCACAGCTTTTGATCTTTTTTTTTAAGAATCCTCTAATATTTATACTAACTGGGTAAAATGGCAAAAAAAAGATGCCTCAAACAAAAACTCTGTAGAACATGCCATAGAGGGGTCATATGTCAATTTCTGTCCTATTATTATATTACTGTTATTACTTTTTTTGCATTATGACATTATTTTCAAGAAAACCAAAAAAATATAAGTTCTGTCATCATTAAATCACTCTCAAAACCTGTATGAGTTACTTAAGAAATACCATGGAAGTCAATGTCTACCATCAGTTTATTGATTACCAACAGCATTCTTCAAAATCTCATCTTTTGTGTTCAGCAGAATGAAGAACTTCATACAGGTTTTGGAACAACATGAGAGAGAGTAAATGATGACAACTGATAAAAATGATAATCCGTTTTGAATCGGATAGATGCAAGCCTTCAAATGTTAGCAGTTAAATCCTTAATTCTGACACTCAAATCAGTTTTTGCTTTTTGAATTTTGTTTTGGCCTTAAGCCAAATGTTTTGGTATATTCCGCCCAAAAACAGAAATTCTGTTATCATTTATCAGCCCTCATTTCTTTTTTTTCATCTGTGGAACATTAATGGGCTCCAAAGTTGTTAGGTTTCCAACGTTCTTAAAAATATCTAGTTTTTCACACAAAAAAAAAGTGAGGATTAGTAGATGACAGAAGTGTCTTCTTTTTTGGGGGGTGTGTATCCCTTTAAATCCTGTGGCCTAACATACAGGCCTATTATAGGCCTAAAATGCAAAAATGCATCTGTAGCCTAGGAGATGACAACAAACAAACCTGAGTGCTTGCATCTGTCAAAAAAGTTTGGTTATGTGCATCTACACCAGACACGAGTGAAACTAGATCGCTCCCATTACAATCAACTGTAACGACAGATAAAAGAGGAGGAAGCAATTGCAGGCAATCAGATGTAGTTTATTGATAAAGAGTGTCCAGAGTGTTGGCAATGGCAAGGAAGGTCTACGGTGGCGTGAGAAGAGCGGGATGGTGAAGTCAGCGGTGCAGGTGAAGGTGGTCAATGGTTGGAACCAGGAACAGACCGGAACACTGACACGCGGACGACAACACGAATCCAAACCAGCACACAAACACGGAAGACGATAATCCAACTAGTGCATGGAGACATAAGAGAGGATCTGACAACAGAGAGAGAGCGAGGTGAGTATAAGTAGCAGAGGTATGATGACGATCAGCTGGAGCGAGACAATCAACACCCAGGTGATAACAATCAACTAAACGAGCACATGGAGACAACGTAAGTACAAAAACAATAACAAAACATGACACGGAGGAAACACTGGATTTCCTACCGTGACAGTACCCTCTCCCCTAGGACGTCACCTGACGTTCCCAGCCTGCTTTACCTGTAGATTGTAATCATCTATAAGGTGGTGATCCAATATGTCCCGAGCAGGAACCCAGCTCCTCTCCTCCGGACCGTAACCTTCCCAATCCACCAAGTACTGAAAACCGCGTCCCCTCCGTCTAGAGTCCAGAATACGATTAACCAAATAGGTGGTTTCCCCATTAACGAGACGAGGCGGGGGGGGAACCGGAGCAGGCGGATTAAGACGGGAAGAAATCACCGATTTAATTTTGGAGACGTGGAACACGGGATGAATCCTCCTGTACGCCGGAGGAAGGCTAAGACGCACGGTAACCGGATTAATAATCTTAGTAATAGAAAACGGGCCAATAAATTTGGGAGCAAGTTTGTTAGAAACGGACCGCATAGGAATATTCTGGGTAGAAAGCCACACTCTTTGACCGACGACGTAACGGGAAGGCTTCGACCGGTGGCGATCGGCCTTAGCCTTGGTGCGCGACCTAGCCTGGAGCAGAGCTCTGCGAGCTCTGGTCCAGGTGCGGTGACACCTCTGGACTAATGCGTGTGCGGAGGGGACCGAAACCTCGGATTCCGTACTGACAAAATTAGGTGGTTGGTACCCTAAACTACACTTAAATGGAGACATGCCCGTAGATGACACTGGCAAAGAATTGTGTGCGTACTCCACAACTGAGAGTTGCTGACACCAGGACGAAGGATTATTGGAAACCAAACATCGCAAAACCCTCTCGACATCCTGATTGGCTCGTTCGGTTTGACCATTGCTCTGGGGATGGAACCCGGAAGAAAGACTAACAGTCGCTCCTAACAATTTACAAAACTCTCGCCAAAATTTGGACACAAATTGGGGACCCCTGTCAGAAACCACGTCTGTCGGGAGGCCATGTATGCGGAAGACGTGGTCAATGACAGCTACCGCTGTTTCCTTGGCTGAAGGTAATTTGGGCAAGGGAATAAAATGAGTCGCCTTCGAGAACCGGTCCACTACGGTTAAAATCACCGTATTGCCTTTAGAGGGCGGGAGGGCGGTGATAAAATCTAGCGAAATGTGGGACCAGGGTCTTGAAGGGACAGACAGCGGTAAGAGTAACCCATCTGGAGGTCGATTGGAAGTCTTACCAATAGCGCAAACTGAACAAGCCAAGACGAAATCGTGGACGTCACGAGCCATACCAGGCCACCAAAATCGTTGCTTGACCAGAAATCTAGTTCTACTAACCCCTGGGTGACAAGCAACACTGGAACAATGACCCCACTGGAGAACGTCTGACCGTAACCTCTCCGGCACAAACAATCGGTTCGGTGGGCAACGAGCCGGGGGCGTTACCCCTTCTAAGGCGGTCAACACCTTCGATTCGACCTCCCACCTGAGCGCGGAGATAATGATGGTCCCCGGTAAAATGGGCTCGGGAGTAGCAGTACGATCGGAACGCTCAAAAAGACGGGATAAAGCATCGGGTTTGATGTTTTTGGAACCCGGCCGGTAAGAAAGTGTAAAATCGAAACGACCGAAAAACAATGCCACCGAGCTGCCTGGAGTTAAGTCTTTTGGCGGTTCTAATGTATTCGAGATTCTTATGGTCCGTCCATACAATGAAAGGTACACCCGACCCTTCAAGCCAGTGACGCCATTCTTCCAGTGCAAGTTTGACTGCCAACAACTCTCGATTGCCAATGTCATAATTAACTTCTGCAGGAGATAAACGGTGAGAATAATACGCGCACGGATGCACCTTTCCGTCTGAGGATGCGCGTTGGGATAACACTGCTCCTACCCCCACCTCTGACGCGTCGACCTCCACTATGAATTGACTGAGCGATCAGGGGTGACGAGAATGGGAGCTGAAACAAAGCAGCTTTTTCAGTTTGGCAAACGCAGCCTCAGCTGCGTCTGACCACCTGAACGTCAAACTAGGGGAGGTCAAGGCGGTCAGAGGAGCGGCTAGTTGGCTGAAATTGCGAATGAAACGCCGGTAAAAATTGGCGAACCCCAGAAATCTCTGCAGGGCCTTGCGAGACTCTGGGGATGGCCAATTTACCACAGCCTTAACTTCTCAGGATCCATGCGAACACCCTCAGTCGAAATGATGTGTCCTAGAAAGAAACAGACTGTGCATGAAAAACGCATTTCTCCGCCTTGACAAACAATCCATTCTCTAGCAACCGCAGAAGCACTCGTCGTACGTGTTGCACGTGTTCCTGGAGAGACGAAGAAAAGATTCAATATGTCATCCAGGTAAACATATATGAACAGATCGACCATGTCTCGCAACACGTCATTAACGAGTGCTTGAAAGACTGCCGGCGAGTTGGTTAAGCCCGAACCGGCATAACGCAGTACTCAAAATGGCCTCTAGGGGTGGTTAAAGGCAGTCTTCCACTCATCCCCCTCCCTGATGCGGACCAAATGATAAGCATTACGTAAGTCCAATTTAGTGAAAACGGACGCTCCCTGCAACCTCTCAAAAGCTGAAGACATAAGCGGCAAAGGATAGGTATTCTTTACCGTTATGTTGTTCAGCCCTCGGTAGTCAATGCAAGGTCGCAAGGATCCGTCCTTCTTTCCCACAAAAAAGAACCCCGCCCCCGCTGGAGAAGAGGAAGGGCGGATAAACCCCGTTGCTAGAGAACTGGATATATATTTCTCCATGGCCGCCGTCTCTGGAACAGACAAAGAATATAACTTGCCCTTAGGCGGAGAAGTACCTGGCAATAACTCTATCGCACAGTCATAGGGACGATGAGGAGGAAGAGAATCAGCACGAGACTTACTGAACACCTCCTTCAGGTCGTGGTACTCCGCGGGCACGCTAGCCAAATCCACTGCTTCCCCCTGAAACACAGACTCAGAAACATTAACACCAGCAGACAAAAGACAAGACAAATGACATTCCTCGCTCCAGCTAACCACAGATCCAAGGCGCCAATTGATGCTGGGGTTGTGTTTCTGAAGCCAGGTGTGACCGAGAACGATGGGGGATGAAGGTGAGTCCGTAATGTAGAATGATATCTCCTCAGTATGATTGCCAGATGTGGTGAGGGAAACAGGTAAGGTGGTCTGAGTGATGACTGGTAGTCTGTGTCCATTGAGAGCAAAGGGTGCAATGGGGTGTTTGAGGGAGGTGAGAGGATGTTAAGCTTACTAGCGAACTGGAAGTCCATGAAATTACCCTCTGCCCCAGAATCCAACAAGGCGTGATGCTCGAGTGCGTGGGTGGACCACCGTAGACTCACCGGAAGGAGTGTCGATGTAGATGAGGTCTTTCTGGCAGAGATCCCACCCGATAGTAGCCTCCGTCTTACTATCGGGCTTGGTCTTTTACCGGACAACGCTGGATGTGATGTTCTTGACTGCCGCAGTATAAACATAGTCCCAGGATCTCCGCCTGATCCTCTCCTCCCGGGAGAGCCGAGCTCGCCCACCTGCATGGGTTCAAGATCTCCCGGTGGGCTGACCGCAACATCTGAGCGCTGATACTGAGCCTCCGGTCTGTTTCGCGAGAAACTGCTCTCCCCCTCCGTCTGGTGGCTTG
>NW_020528271.1:0-23922 GCF_003368295.1 Carassius auratus | reverse complement strand
TTACACAGGATAAAAAATATTTAATCCTTTATGTATATCCACTAATATAATAACCTAGTAAAATATGTTTAATTAAAAGTTGTTGTAAAACTTTAATATAAACTATCTTTTAAGTTTATGTCTGTACATTTTTTTTTAATGCATGTAAATTTACTGACCTTTTTGTTCAAATGTATGTGTACACTACCATTCAATAGTTTATTATAAAATGCCTAGAACTGATTCACTTAAATGGACCATTTGAACTGATTCTTTTGAGGCAAAAAAGTTTATTTCACCACAAAAATCAGCACTAATAGTTCATGAATATTTTCTTAATGGCCTAGTCCTTCGACACACATGCCTTTCATTGCAGCATCGCTCCAGTGGCTTCCATTGAGTTCTTATGTCATCTGGAAGACATCCTGTGGGCGCTATGGCAACTGTGGAACAGGGGACACTGGCCAAATGATTCCGGAACTCAATCCCAGGTCTTCTCTCACAGAAGAAAAACAAAGCTTTCAATTCTTGGCACAGATTTCTTTGTTTTCTTTTACCTTGTGACCTGAAGTTATGAATGGGCTGCTCTGAAGGGCCAGATGACATTCACTCACACATTGGCTTTCACTCAATTTGAATGTCCTCGCTTCTCTTTCTATCCTAGAAATTCAGGGTGGTCTCCAGATTTGGAGGTTTAGATGCTTTCTTGACAAGAGTAGGGGCTCAGCATAGCATTTAGTGCTGTAATCAGAGGTAGATTTGTACATTCTGTGTGGGGCACATACAGGGTGATATGGGTGCTTGCTAAAGTGTTGCTCACTGTCTCTAGATATAGCTGTCAGCTGCAAGACGAAAATCATTAATCGTCTTTTTATATTTTTTTTACTGAAGGCATAATTCTTATTCATAACATTTAATTCTTTAAGATGACATATTTCAAACATTTCAAATGCTACTTGTTTCTGTAGTCTGTCTAGGGCTTTCAAATGTCTGGATACAGCATTTAACAGTTTCCAAGAAAATATCCGCCATGCCTCATAAAATTCATAGACTAACATAATTCAGCCGGTTAGACGGCGCTCGAATGTTGTGAGTCCTGAATCACTTCTCCAGTGAGTGAGAACAAAATCATCAGGTTTTCATTATTCCTGCAATTTTGTGCCTGAATAAGGAGCCTTTTGATAATGATAATTATACACTAATGACTATCACAACAATGATTGAATCTGTAGCCTGGATTCGTACCCTTATTAAATAAAATAATGTATATGAAAAGCTTTCCAGCTTGTTGGAACACCATATGTGTTTTTGTGAGAGAGATGTCTTGTTATTCTAGCTGATTAAAGCATTGATTGCAACCATTTTTAAATGTTCTGGTTGCCAGTTTGCTGCAGGGTGTTGGCAAATCTCTTATCATCCATCACCTGGATCAGAAACAATGCAGAAATTGAGTAGCTCGGTTAAAATAATGCACATTTATTCATCCTGTTATTCAAACTCTAAATTGTCTATGTTAGGCAGCATATCTAAGCTTCTCTTTTCTATAAAAAGAGCAAAGATGATCCTAAAAAAAAAGCTTGAAAATTGTCTGTACAACTTGTGAGCTATATGTAAAAATACCAATAGCATGTTTTGGGTCAGTAATTCATTTTCCTAGTAAATTAATCAAAAATGACAGTTTCAAAATATCATTTTAAAATATTTTCTTTTAATCGAATACTAAATCATTATTACCATGAAACTATGAAGCAGCACAACTGTTTTCAACATTGGTAATAATAATAAAAGATGTTACTTGAGCAGCAAATCAGCATATGTGACCCTGGACCACAAAACCTTAAGTCTTAAGTCGCTGGGATAAACTTTTAGCAATAGCAAAAAAAAAACATAGTATGGGTCAAAACTATAAATTTTTTCTAAAATCATTAGGATATTAAGTAAAGATCATGTTCCATCAATATATTTAGTAAATTTCCTACCATAAATAAATTTTGATTAGTAATATGCATTGCCAAGAACTTGATTTGGACAACTTCAAAGGCGATTCCAGATTTTCAAATAGCTGTATCTTGGCCATATATTGTCTGATCCTAACAAACCTTACATCAATGGCAAGCTTATTTATTCAGCTTTCAAATGATGCATCTCAATAATAAAAAAAAGTATAATTAAGACTGGTTTTGTGATCAAATAAATGCATCTTTGTTGAGCTCAATCACTTTTCAGTATTACAAAATAATCTCACAATTTTCAATTTCATCCATGCATATGTATTTAGATCTGCAGTAATGTGATGGAAAACAAATTCTGATGATTTTTTTTCTTGCGTTTCTTTGAAGAAAGAAAATACATGGTCAAAACAACACGAGGGTGAGTAAATGATGACAAAATGTTCATTTTAGGATGAACTATTCCTTTAATTCCTAAAATATTCTGTCAAGTCTAACACGTAATGAAGATATGTATGCCTCTGCTATTGCTTAGTGAAGCCCATTTTAGGCGATATAAAACAATTTCTCACTTTTGAAGCATTTGCTCATGTCTAAACTGTATTTTTATGAAACTGAGCCGTGTTTTATTTTAATCGGAGCCTAAAAAAGGTTTTATTTTCTTTTAATTTTATTCTATTCTGCCATGATAGTGTGTTTCCAAACTACACGCAGCTGAGCTGAAATTGCCCTATTCCAGAATGTCTGCCGTGAGTTATAACAAAGCAGGGACTCCTAAATCAACCCTGGATGCGAGTCTGGCCCTGGACCCCGGGAATAAATTACTCAAATATTATATTGCTCAAATCATGATGAAGTTTCCTCTCTGGGCTGCGAGCCAATGCCCATGTGCTTCACCGCTGTGGAAACAGAGTTGAATGAAAGCAGTGGAGATTTCAAAGTATCAGTGACCATATCTCAGACGATTCTGACTGTTGATGAACAATTCAAGAGAAAGGCAGGACTTTTTCGTTTAAGGTTTTTTTGGACACAACTCAAATTGGCCTCGCCAAACGTATGGTTGCCACTCATTAAGACCTCTGCGATAAAAATGTTGCCTCTGCGCTCATTGCTAAACCATGATTAGCCTTGGCAAGAAGCGCTTCGGAGCCCTCAGAGAGACACGGCATATATTAATACCAGCCAAGTTGCTTAACTTAACACCACGGTGCCATGGAGAGGTTTTGGACCAAATCGCTTTACAATCAGACCATGAAAGTAGGGCTCTGTATGTTTGAAGCTAGAATGTATCGATTCTATGGTGTTGATTAGGAGCGTGCAACTCAACAAAGACGTAGCGGTCATCTCACGGCTGTGGGGTGGCAGGGGGCAATAGAGATATCTGTTCCTGCTCGTTCCCGCTGCCTTTGAAGAGCAGAGGGGTTTCCCTTTAATAGCTTGGATTTCAATCTACTTCACATGATGGATTCTGTTTTGAAACGGCTGCACTGTGCTCCCTAATGAAGCAGCGAGGAGCGCGCAGGCCCTCGCTCGGTGGCAGGCTGCCTGACTGAAGCCGTCATTCGTGCGCGGGCGACCTAGTTTGCATTAATTCAGTGCCGCCTCTGAGCCAGAGTTCGAACGGAGTTCACTGCCACTTTCACAGCTTTTGATCTTTTTTTTAAGAATCCTCTAATATTTATACTAACTGGGTAAAATGGCAAAAAAAAGATGCCTCAAACAAAAACTCTGTAGAACATGCCATAGAGGGTCATATGTCAATTTCTGTCCTATTATTATATTACTGTTATTACTTTTTTGCATTATGAACATTATTTTCAAGAAAACCAAAAAAATATAAGTTCTGTCATCATTAAATCACTCTCAAAACCTGTATGAGTTACTTAAGAAATACCATGGAAGTCAATGTCTACCATCAGGTTTATTGATTACCAACAGCATTCTTCAAAATCTCATCTTTTGTGTTCAGCAGAATGGAAGAACTTCATACAGGTTTTGGAACAACATGAGAGAGAGTAAATGATGACAACTGATAAAAATGATAATCCGTTTTGAATCGGATAGATGCAAGCCTTCAAATGTTAGCAGTTAAATCCTTAATTCTGACACTCAAATCAGTTTTTTGCTTTTTGAATTTTGTTTTGGCCTTAAGCCAAATGTTTTGGTATATTCCGCCAAAAACAGAAATTCTGTTATCATTTATCAGCCCTCATTTCTTTTTTTTCATCTGTGGAACATTAATGGGCTCCAAAGTTGTTAGGTTTCCAACGTTCTTAAAAATATCTAGTTTTTCACACAAAAAAAAAAGTGAGGATTAGTAGATGACAGAAGTGTCTTCTTTTTTGGGGGGTGTGTATCCCTTTAAATCCTGGTGGCCTAACATACAGGCCTATTATAGGCCTAAAATGCAAAAATGCATCTGTAGCCTAGGAGATGACAACAAACAAACCTGAGTGCTTGCATCTGTCAAAAAAGTTTGGTTATGTGCATCTACACCAGACACGAGTGAAACTAGATCGCTCCCATTACAATCAACTGTAACGACAGATAAAAGAGGAGGAAGCAATTGCAGGCAATCAGATGTAGTTTATTGATAAAGAGTGTCCAGAGTGTTGGCAATGGCAAGGAAGGTCTACGGTGGCGTGAGAAGAGCGGGATGGTGAAGTCAGCGGTGCAGGTGAAGGTGGTCAATGGTTGGAACCAGGAACAGACCGGAACACTGACACGCGGACGACAACACGAATCCAAACCAGCACACAAACACGGAAGACGATAATCCAACTAGTGCATGGAGACATAAGAGAGGATCTGACAACAGAGAGAGAGCGAGGTGAGTATAAGTAGCAGAGGTATGATGACGATCAGCTGGAGCGAGACAATCAACACCCAGGTGATAACAATCAACTAAACGAGCACATGGAGACAACGTAAGTACAAAAACAATAACAAAACATGACACGGAGGAAACACTGGATTTCCTACCGTGACAGTACCCTCTCCCCTAGGACGTCACCTGACGTTCCCAGCCTGCTTTACCTGTAGATTGTAATCATCTATAAGGTGGTGATCCAATATGTCCCGAGCAGGAACCCAGCTCCTCTCCTCCGGACCGTAACCTTCCCAATCCACCAAGTACTGAAAACCGCGTCCCCTCCGTCTAGAGTCCAGAATACGATTAACCAAATAGGTGGTTTCCCCATTAACGAGACGAGGCGGGGGGGGAACCGGGAGAGGCGGATTAAGACGGGAAGAAATCACCGATTTAATTTTGGACACGTGGAACACGGGATGAATCCTCCTGTACGCCGGAGGAAGGCTAAGACGCACGGTTAACCGGATTAATAATCTTGGTAATAGAAAACGGGCCAATAAATTTGGGAGCAAGTTTGTTAGAAACGGAACGCATAGGAATATTCTGGGTAGAAAGCCACACTCTTTGACCGACGACGTAACGGGGAGGCTTCGACCGGTGGCGATCGGCCTTAGCCTTGGTGCGCGACCTAGCCTGGAGCAGAGCTCTGCGAGCTCTGGTCCAGGTGCGGTGACACCTCTGGACTAATGCGTGTGCGGAGGGGACCGAAACCTCGGATTCCGTACTGACAAAATTAGGTGGTTGGTACCCTAAACTACACTTAAATGGAGACATGCCCGTAGATGACACTGGCAAAGAATTGTGTGCGTACTCCACAACTGAGAGTTGCTGACACCAGGACGAAGGATTATTGGAAACCAAACATCGCAAAACCCTCTCGACATCCTGATTGGCTCGTTCGGTTTGACCATTGCTCTGGGGATGGAACCCGGAAGAAAGACTAACAGTCGCTCCTAACAATTTACAAAATTCTCGCCAAAATTTGGACACAAATTGGGGACCCCTGTCAGAAACCACGTCTGTCGGGAGGCCATGTATGCGGAAGACGTGGTCAATGACAGCTACCGCTGTTTCCTTGGCTGAAGGTAATTTGGGCAAGGGAATAAAATGAGTCGCCTTCGAGAACCGGTCCACTACGGTTAAAATCACCGTATTGCCTTTAGAGGGCGGGAGGGCGGTGATAAAATCTAGCGAAATGTGGGACCAGGGTCTTGAAGGGACAGACAGCGGTAAGAGTAACCCATCTGGAGGTCGATTGGAAGTCTTACCAATAGCGCAAACTGAACAAGCCAAGACGAAATCGTGGACGTCACGAGCCATACCAGGCCACCAAAATCGTTGCTTGACCAGAAATCTAGTTCTACTAACCCCTGGGTGACAAGCAACACTGGAACAATGACCCCACTGGAGAACGTCTGACCGTAACCTCTCCGGCACAAACAATCGGTTCGGTGGGCAACGAGCCGGGGGCGTTACCCCTTCTAAGGCAGTCAACACCTTCGATTCGACCTCCCATCCTGAGCGCGGAGATAATGATGGTCCCCGGTAAAATGGGCTCGGGAGTAGCAGTACGATCGGAACGCTCAAAAAGACGGGATAAAGCATCGGGTTTGATGTTTTTGGAACCCGGCCGGTAAGAAAGTGTAAAATCGAAACGACCGAAAAACAATGCCCACCGAGCCTGCCTGGAGTTAAGTCTTTTGGCGGTTCTAATGTATTCGAGATTCTTATGGTCCGTCCATACAATGAAAGGTACACCCGACCCCTCAAGCCAGTGACGCCATTCTTCCAGTGCAAGTTTGACTGCCAACAACTCTCGATTGCCAATGTCATAATTAACTTCTGCAGGAGATAAACGGTGAGAATAATACGCGCACGGATGCACCTTTCCGTCTGAGGATGCGCGTTGGGATAACACTGCTCCTACCCCCACCTCTGACGCGTCGACCTCCACTATGAATTGACGTGAGCGATCAGGGGTGACGAGAATGGGAGCCGAAACAAAGCAGCTTCTCAGTTTGGCAAACGCAGCTTCAGCTGCGTTTGACCACCTGAACGTCAAACTAGGGGAGGTCAAGGCGGTCAGAGGAGCGGCTAGTTGGCTGAAATTGCGAATGAAACGCCGGTAAAAATTGGCGAACCCCAGAAATCTCTGCAGGGCCTTGCGAGACTCTGGGGATGGCCAATTTACCACAGCCTTAACCTTCTCAGGATCCATGCGAACACCCTCAGTCGAAATGATGTGTCCTAGAAAAGAAACAGACTGTGCATGAAAAACGCATTTCTCCGCCTTGACAAACAATCCATTCTCTAGCAACCGCAGAAGCACTCGTCGTACGTGTTGCACGTGTTCCTGGAGAGACGAAGAAAAAATCAATATGTCATCCAGGTAAACATATATGAACAGATCGACCATGTCTCGCAACACGTCATTAACGAGTGCTTGAAAGACTGCCGGCGAGTTGGTTAGCCCGAACGGCATAACGCAGTACTCAAAATGGCCTCTAGAGGTGTTAAAGGCAGTCTTCCACTCATCCCCCTCCCTGATGCGGACCAAATGATAAGCATTACGTAAGTCCAATTTAGTGAAAACGGACGCTCCCTGCAACCTCTCAAAAGCTGAAGACATAAGCGGCAAAGGATAGGTATTCTTTACCGTTATGTTGTTCAGCCCTCGGTAGTCAATGCAAGGTCGCAAGGATCCGTCCTTCTTTCCCACAAAAAAGAACCCGCCCCCGCTGGAGAAGAAGAAGGGCGGATAAACCCCGTTGCTAGAGAACTGGATATATATTTCTCCATGGCCGCCGTCTCTGGAATAGACAAAGAATATAACTTGCCCTTAGGCGGAGAAGTACCTGGCAATAACTCTATCGCACAGTCATAGGGACGATGAGGAGGAAGAGAATCAGCACGAGACTTACTGAACACCTCCTTCAGGTCGTGGTACTCCGCGGGCACGCTAGCCAAATCCACTGCTTCCCCCTGAAACACAGACTCAGAAACATTAACACCAGCAGACAAAAGACAAGACAAATGACATTCCTCGCTCCAGCTAACCACAGATCCAAGGCGCCAATTGATCCTGGGGTTGTGTTTCTGAAGCCAGGTGTGACCGAGAACGATGGGGGATTGAGGTGAGTCCGTGATGTAAAATGATATCTCCTCAGTATGGTTGCCAGATGTGATGAGAGAAACAGGTAAGGTGGTCTGTGTGATGACTGGTAATCTGTGTCCGTTGAGAGCAAAGGGTGCAATGGGGTGTTTGAGGGAGGTGAGAGGAATGTTAAGCTTACGAGCGAATTTGAAGTCCATGAAGCTACCCTCTGCCCCAGAATCCAACAAAGCGTGATGATCGAGTGCGTGGGTGGACCACCGTAGACTCACCGGAAGGAGTGTCGATGTAGATGAGGTCTTCCTGGCAGAGATCCCACCCGATAGTAGCCTCTGTTTTACTATCGGCTTGGTCTTTTACCGGACAACGCTGGATGTGATGTTCTTGGCTGCCGCAGTATAAACATAGTCCCAGGGATCTCCGCCTGATCCTCTCCTCCCGGGAGAGCCGAGCTCGCCCCACCTGCATGGGTTCAAGATCTCCCGGTGGGCTGACCGCAACCTCTGAGCGCTGACACTGAGCATCCGGTCTGTTCGCAAGAACTGCTCTCCCCCTCCGTCTGGCGGCTTGATCGAGACGGTTGTCAACTCTGATGGTGAGATCAATCAGGCTATTGAGAGAAGTGGGGAGCTCGACGGCGCGGATCTCCTGTTGGATGCGGTCAGCCAACCCATGCAGGAAGTGATCCCACTGCGCCTCTTCGTTCCACTTACACTCCGCCGCCAGGGTGCGGAACTCAATCGAGTAATCGGATACGGACCTGTCCTCTTGACGTAGGTCCGTGAGAAGTCTAGCTGCTTCCCTCCCGGCGACGAAGCGGTCGAAGACCCGTCTCATCTCCTCCGAAAGGGCGTGGAACGAGGCACAGCAGCTGTCTTGATTCTCCCACACCGCCGTCCCCCAGAGGGCAGCCCTTCCCGTCAGTAGTGACAAGACGAATGCCACCTTCATTTCCTCGGTGTAGAACGTGCGGGGCTGCATGGCGAAGTGCAGAGAACAATGAGACAGGAATGATCGACAAAACTCTGGCTCACCCGCATATTTCTCCGGGATGGGGAGGCGTGGCTCGGGCTGGGAAATACCCCCGGAGACGATCGGCGGTGTGGGTGGCGTGGGAGGCGCAGCGGGTGGCTGTTGTTGTTGGTGTTGAGTCTGGAGAGCAAGCTCGGACACCTTCGTCACCATTGCTTGGAAGGCTCGACCCATCTCATCTATCGCCTTGTCTTGGCGATCCATACGACCCACGGCTCTCTGCAGAAATTCCTCCAGATGAGATGGGGAGCGATCGCCTGCTGCTTCCATGATGGTCAGATCCTACTGTAACGACAGGTAAAAGAGGAGGAAGCAATTGCAGGCAATCAGATGATGTTTATTAGAAAGAGAGTCCAGAATGTTGGCAATGGCAAGGAAGGTCTACGGTGGCGTGAGAAGAGCTGGATGGTGAAGTCGATGGTGCAGGTGAAGGAGGTCAATGGTTGAAACCAGGAACAGACCGGAACACTGACACGAGGACGACAACACGAATCCAATCCAGCACACGAACACGGAAGACGGTAATCCAACTAGGACACGGAGACATGAGAGAGGATCTGACAACAGAGAGAGAGCGAGGTGAGTATAAGTAGCTGAGGTGTGATGAAGATCAGCTGGAGCGAGACAATCAACACCCAGGTGATGACAATCAACTAAACGAGCACATGGAGACAACGTAAGTACAAAAACAATCACAAAACATGACACGGAGGAAACACTGGATTTCCTACCGTGACAGGGACGCCATGTCATCTGGACTAAAGAGGACAAGGACAACCCAAGTTGTTATCAGTGTTCAGTTCAGAAGCCTGCATCTCTGATGGTATGGGGTTGCATGAGTGCGTGTGGCATGGGCAGCTTACACATCTGGAAAGGCACCATCAGTGATGAAAGGTATATCCAAGTTCTAGAACAACATATGTTCCCATCCAGACGTCGTCTCTTTCAGGGAAGACCTTGCATTTTCCAACATGACAATCCCAGACCACATACTGCATCAATTACAACATCATGGCTGCGTAGAAGAAGGATCCGGATACTGAAATGGCTTGCCTGCAGTCCAGATCTTTCACCCATAGAAAACATTCGAAACATCATACAGAGGAAGATGCGACAGAGAAGACCTAAAACAGTTGAGCAACTAGAAGAATGGGACAACATTACTATTCCTAAACTTGTCTCCAGCTTGTCTCCTCAGTCCAAGACATTTGTAGACTTTTATAAAAAGAAGAGGGGATGCCACACAGTGGTAAACATGGCCTTGTCCCAACTTTTTTGAGATGTTTTGATGCCATGAAACTTAAAATCAGCTTATTTTTTTCCCTTAAAATGATACATTTTCTCACTTTAAACCTTTGATATGTCGTCTATGTTGTATACTGAAGAGAATATTGAAATTTGAAACTTCCACAGCTGTTTTTATTCACAATTTGTACAGTATCCCAACTTCAGTCAACTTCTGTCAGTTTTTACTCAATTTAGAGTGTAATTCAATATTTTATTATTAAATATGTGCCATCTCATCATCTATAAAATTGAATAGGTTATATATATTTAAAAAAATTCTTTTAAAATACATTTCTTTTATTGAAATTAAAATATCATCTTTGTATATCAAGTATTTTTGACCATTTGGTTCAAACAGTAGCTCTTGCAGTCTTTGAGAATTCGTTTTTCTTGGCACAAAGTAGAAAAATATTGACTGAATAATGTGGAGTTATATTTGCTTTTTAAGGCTGGTATTTGCCATTTTTTGCTTTGACCTTCACCCGCTGAAACATTTTAAATGTAACAGTGTTAGCACAAAACATACTGAAAGAGAAAAGTCATGGGTTAGTTTTACTTTTCTGTTTAATTACAATGTGATGGCAAAGCTGAGCAATAACATAATTTACTTACTAAAATGATTCTGTTTATGAATTGCCAACTCACCGTAACTGGAAGGAAATAACATTTAATTTCTCGAAAGGTCAGTAATTAATGAATAAGTGCATAAATAAATAAATCTGGACCTTTTTAGGCGAAATGCACTCACATAAACTATTATTCAAATATGGGAACAGATCAGTGTGTTGGCCCTTATCCAGACTGGCGTACATTGAAATGTTTCTTTAATCTATTTTTCCACCACTCTCCCAACCATCTGCAGTCTTCACAAAGCAGCTAAAGATTTGCACGTACAGTATATCACCAGCATCCCAAGCGCCACCTTTCATCAATTGGGAAGTTAAAATAGAAGCAAGGATCTGCTGTATTTCATCTGGTAAAGTCTTTGGTGTCAAAACACAGGGAATGGCGTTTGATCTTAAAAGGAAGGTGGAGAAAGAGAGGAAAGCATGGTGAGACGGACATTTCTCAGCATAGCTGTTTTCAACAAATCTTAAACAAACACCAAATTCAAACTGCCGTTGTCTTTGAGGAGAAGCTGCAGAAAACTCTCTGTGCTGCAGTGCCCTGTGGGATGGATCCGCATGATAAAGACAGCAGATAACATACCACAAGACAGGCAGGACACGCACACACACACACACAACCTTATCACTCATTGTAGCTTACATTACCATGAGAAACCAAATTTGCCTGTTCTTAAAAGAAATAGGCCAGAAATTATTACAAGAATTCACCCAACATCAACAATGCCCAGCCAAATGATAGCCTTGTTCCAGCTTTGTCCTATAATTATACCCTTGTATCCTGCAGGGAAAACAAGCCACACACACACAGTCTTTAAAAAGCTTTGACAACTTTCCAGCACCCTGTCACAAAAAGCTAATATTTTCCCAGTACAAATTGGGCTTACCGTAGGGAAAACACAGCGTTCATTATTTGATCAAGTATCGAGGAGTATTGTAGCGGTTCATATGAATCTATCACGCATCCCGAGAAGGTTGTTTTGTGACAGTTATTCTTGTAAAGTTCTCTGTGAGCGGCAGTCCTCTGTGGAGAGGAATCTGACGCTATCTCTGTCTGTTTGTCGCATACTAGAGTCTCGCAAGTCTAAAGCCATTTCAAAAGGGTGAGGAGAGACGTGAAGTTGTTAATAAATAGAAAAAAAAAAAGATGGAGGAAAGGAAAGGAAAGAACAGCCAACAAATAGACCTTGAACAGTTTGAGGGGAAACGAGCCAAACTCGCAAGATCCAGACACGTTGTGTTTTTGTCCTCATATACTTACGTCTCACATTGTAATTATAGCATCAATATCAATCAGCAACTTGGAGAGAGAAACGCATCTGGCTCCTGGATAGACGGTTTCATAATAAAAGTGTTTATGGCTTTCAGCTCTTATTACTTTGTTCTTGCTTTGAGGAAGGCTAAAGTTCAGATTCTGCTCAGGGCATCGGCAGGGCTGATGAATTACAAGCACGTAAGATGAATCTGACAGAATAATGGAAATCAGAAGCAAAAAGAGATGCTTTTTGGCTGTGAATCATTCTGAGGGAAACTGCAACACTTCTGGAATATCTCAACACTGTCAGACAGAAGAGGCCTGTTGAATGAGCTTCACCGCAGACATCAGATCAACTGTCTCTGACTGTATTTGGAATCAGAGGAGGCCTACTGTTGTTTTGCTTGCATTTGCAGGTCTTATGTCTGTCTTTGCTATTTTATTTGTTTTGTTTTGTTTAGTTTTTTTTTTTTTTACTGTAAATGGACATCTTTTATCAGTATAAGCAACTTTGGCTGAATAGCATGGACCCACAAAAGTCAACAAACAACTATTTTCTTCTGTATTGTGACGTACATCTTAGTGAAATGGATTATCGAGAAAAAAAAAAAAAAAGTAAGGTTGTTGAATTAGACCTGAATGCTGTCAATTGTAACATGGATGAATTGTACAGAACACAATAACACATGTTTGGAAAATAGATAGATATAGAATGAATTTCCATTTCATGTAATTTAGCTTGAGTACATACTGAAGCACAAAATATATTTTTCCATTCACAACCAGTTATTTTACTTCTTCTCATTCTGCTGTGTTTGATGGCAGCAAGCCAGCCAAAAGCCAATCACTGCCCACCTACCTGACTGAAGTATGAATCACAAACCTAATTTTTAACATCAGTGTGTGCCAATATTTCTAACTTAAAATGTGCAAGGCTTACGTGTCATTCACTTCCATTTATTTATTTTTATTTTTATTATTTGAATTCATTAACATAATCATTAACACATTGGTTTCACAACATCTTTTGTCCGCCACATAGTTTTTTCGCCTTTGACTGATGGACCATACTACAAGTCACATTCATTTATGTCTCAACTGATTTTTAATGAGTGGCCAACAAAGATCTCAGATTTTAAATCATATACATCTTCCACTGAGATAAACAAGAATGCAAAAAATAAATGTGTCCTGTGTTATCGGTCTATAAGCCTCGTTATTGTTTACTTTTCAAAGGCAATTAATATTCTGTCCATGTCCTAATGTTCTGGGTTTGGCTTTTAATCTTTCTCATATGGATTCTGTAGAGCTTATTTTCATCAATAAATGGCCTCAATTACGCGTGAGAGCCATTTGAGTCACTCCTTCCCCTCTGGGCTATATTTTATACAACATTCACTCATTAAGTTTCATTATCTATAGAAAACGCACTGCTTTCCCTCACATCAAATGCCATTTTCATCCCATTGCTGACAAGATCAGTGCGGTGACTCCTGTGGGCTTGTGTGGTCACCGTTCTTCAATGCATATTTCATCCCAGAGAGATTGTTGGCTGGTAATCCATTTTCCATTTTTATGGATACACTTAAAATCAGATCACTATTTGCATGAGTTATGATATGCCATAAAGGCTGAAAATCTCATACATACAAAATGACACAAACATCTGCTTTCACTAACAAACAAAACTTGCATCCAACCCAACCCAAGCTGGTCGATCTGACAGACAAGACAAGTCCAGATTTTTCATGCTTTCTATAACATTTATAGGTTTTGTTTCTGTCAATAGTTGTTGCTCATAGAAACTATCAAACCTGCTGAAGCGTGTGTTTCTAATTAACCTCCATTCCCCTCTGTCTGTAAACTTACTGCATCTGTCAAAACCTCAACCATACTGTACAGCTCTTTGATTGGATTTGATGTAAACCTCGAATACGTCCATGTAAGTGATTGTAAATGCATTTTGGGAAAGAGATGGAATTTGTCAGTCAGTAATAAATAACTAAACACACTCTCAGGCCACAGGGGTACATATTTGATAAGCTTTGTCTAACGGCCAAATGAATATGTCCCACATACAGAATTCTTGCCTTGGCATTGGCTAATGCTTGCCTCCAATTCCTGATGTCAGTGAAGGTTTATATAAGGAAACATGCTTAAAAAACTTTTGTGTGTGTGTGTGTGTGTAAACATATTTCTGAGGTAAAGGACTAGGATTGCTAAGAAGTAATTAATTAATTCAATAGACAATAAGTAATAATAGTCATGGATGAATGGATAGTTCACCCGAAAATAAAATTTCTGTCATAATTTACTCACCTTCATGTCGCTTCAAACCTGAATGGATTTCTTTCTTTAAACATAAAAGAAGATATTTTGGAAAATGTGTTTTGCTTTTTTTTTTTTTTTTTTTTTTTTTTATGGGTAGGCATCTATTCAAATGTATGTCTTCTTTTCAATTTTGATATGGCAATGTTTTGTATATTTCTGTGATTTTTTTTATTTATTTATCTTTTACTTATTTTTTACTGAAGTATGTCTGATTAAGTGCTAATAAACTGCATTGTAGCATCTCAAGCTAAACAAAATATGTACTGTACAGTCCAAAGGTGTGAAACCATTGAAATCTTGTTTGTTTGTTTGTTCAATGAAAATTAACAGGGTCCAGTTTTATTCAGTGTAAGGACAAAAACAGCTGAAACATTTTTTTAAAGTATCTTATTTTGTGTTCTACAGAAGATAAATAGTCACACAAGTTTGTAACAACATGATGGTGAGTATATGCCATTTTTGAGTGAAATATCTCTGTCATTCACATTCAAACCATTTTTAATAAACCACAAATCACCAATTGCAGACAGTGGATAACCATTTCAATCTGAATGATAAGCAATGGACAGGCAACTATCTGAGAGGAAATCTTGCTGCCAAACTCTGATTAAGCTCTCCTCCATCAAACGTTATATGCTAAAAGGGTACAGGGCATTAAGTAACACAAGATGCCGGCTGCATTAGTGCAGAGTCCAGCTTACCACTCATTCCATTTGAGTGTGCATCCTTCTCTCTGCTTCGTTTGCACACTATGTATGACAGAGTGTTAGATTACGAGCATTTACACTCCCTCTGATGAACAACGGCTGTCTGCGATCAAACTCACCCACCCCCTGGAGCAAGAGACACTAGCACATATTTAGCATGGCACCCAACATATCTCTACGTGGGCTCAACCGGACTGACTGCTACCTCCTTACAATGAATCATAATTAATTTCACACATGCTAAAACAGCTAATGAGCTCTAGTGCCTAGAGCCTGGTATTTCTAATTCCCAGAAGCTCAGATGCATAGAGAGATATATATACAAAATAATAATAATAATAATCTATACATTCTATAAAATTAATGCCTTTTTATTTATATTTGTTTACATTTTTATTATTTTGAAATATATCTGATTAAGATATAATGTTAATAACAATTACCGTCCAGTAAATAAAATACCATCTCAAGCTAAACAAAAATATACAGTATAGTCCAAAAACCTGAAATTATATTTAATATTTAATTTATTCATTAAATTAGTTCAATCCTGGAATTAAGATTTAAAAAATAATGATTGTAAAATAAATTACAAATACTGTTCACTGCTGTATTAAGTTTAGGGGCAGTAAGAATTAATCAATTAATTAATTAATTTAAAAAATCTGCATATTAGAATGATTTCCATCCGACACTGAACACTGGAGTAATTGCTTTGCCTTGACATGCCATGCCTAAAATAAACAAATAAATAAAACTGTTTTAAATAAACCAATGTGTTTAATATAGTGAATATGTTTATTATAGCAAAGTTAAGTTTGAGATTTTAGGATTAACAAAAACTATTCATAGTTAAAGGCATTTTTTCTTGCACATATGTTCATGAGAGACAAAAAATCATCCTTTTTGTAGAAAGACTTGTCAAAGGCTTGACTGAAAAGAAGCCAAAAATGAACAAAATTCATACATTCAGATCTTGATACTTGTGATGGAGAGAGTAAAAGGCTGAACTTTACAGGAATGTGACAGACAGCACTCTGGATGTGTGCCTGATGGAAACAGATGTGAATCTTAGCACTGTTCTGATGGAAAACGCTTATTTTTAACTACAGGTGACACAGCTTAGCTGTCTGTGTACATAACACAGAGGAAACACCTAATCGTTTGCTGTTGTTAAGGGTCTTTATCTGACATTCAGTGATATAGCCACAGGGTATATGCTCAAATGAGCTGCCTGAAAAAGAACAGGAGAGGAAACCGGCAGCTGATGTGTTACATAATCAAATGGCCGCCATGTAAGAGGCATGCAGCGTTTAGTGTCTGCGCAGGCTGCTTTGACAGCGTATGGCTTGGCAAATCTCCTCACCTTCTGCTTATGTATATTGACAGGCTTATTTTTAAACTAAAGTTTGAGGACATCTGTGGTAAAAGCAACAATGCTTATCAGCTCTGTGCAGCAATTCAATACATCTGATCTGAGTTTGGTACTTGAGATGAAAACAGTAAGCTTGAGCACAAGATCACGAAGGTCCCAGTGAACAACAGCATTCCTTAGGCATCTTCGATGTGAACCTGTGTAAGAAACCAGAGGACAAGATGATTAAATTTCCCCCTTCAGCCACACAGACTCAAAGTACAAGAAGGGAATATACAGCAAGGTCACTACAGTCTCCACAGCGCAGACCAGTGACATGTTTGGTTGTTTGTTGTCAAACACACACCAGAGCAATGGGAAGATATTTGCTCCAGTGCCCATGGAGCTATTGGGGGTTCAGTGCCTTGCTCAAGGGCACTTCAGCCATGAGTATCAAGGATGGAAGAGTGCTGTTCATTCACTCCCCCCACTACAACTCCTACCAGCACGGGACTCAACCTGCAACCTCCAGGTTACACGTCCGATCTCTAACAATTAGGCCACAGCTTGCTTAAATAAAGATGGACACACTTTTTTTTATTCAGCTGTATTTACGTCAGTAACTTATAACATCCAGGTAAAGATAAAACACCACATGTAAAAAAAAAAAAAGAAAAAAAACTGAATCACTGAGTTGGAAAAATGATTACCCCCCTCTTAAAAACGACTTGTAAACTTAATCAAATGTAGCTAATCACCTTCTCAGTGGTACACAGCCATTTGACTTTCAACTGTGATCAGCTGTGTTAATTTGAGCTTAGCTCAGCATGAAAACAGCTTTCCTGGAGCATTTAAATCTTTGGTAGTGCAACTGAAGCAACCAATCAAGTATGGTTGGCAAGGCACTGTCAAAAGATCTCCAGGATAAAGTTGTGGACAGGCATAAATCAGGAGATGGATACAAAAAAAAATCTAAAAATCAAAGGCTTTACCAGTGTGAAAAAGGCTTTTTTCAGGGTGAAGTCTATTATTGAACAGTGCAAGGTACTGTATTAGGTACAACATAGGCCCTCCCTGGATCAGGATGTCGCTCCAAACTAAATGAAACAGCCAGAAGGAAACTGGTCAGAGAGGCGACCAAGAGGCCTACAGCAACTCTGAAGCAGTTGCAGGAATTTGTGACAAAGAGTGGTCATTGTGTGACCACTATACCACAAATTTCGAGGGTTGCAAGAAAAATACCACTCCTCAAGAAAGGCCACATTTATTCACACCTTGAAGATTCTGAGGCTGATGAGACTAAGGTTGAATTATTAGGCCTCAACACCAAACAATATCTCTAGTGGAAATCCAATACAGCTCACAATCCAAATAACACTATCCATAAATACTGTAAAGCACTCTGGTTATCCTGTTATGGGGGTGTTTCTCTGCAGCAGGGAATAGAGCACTAGAAGGAAAATGGAGGAATACTATTTTTGTCAGTGACCCAAAGCACTGCAAAAACTGACACACAGTGGTTGAAGGAGCAAAAGGTGAATTGCATGGAATAGTCAGAGCACAGTTTAAACCACCCCATTTGAAAAATCTGTGGTACATGATCAGTGGAAAACTGGCAGTCCACAAAGTGGTTAACGTGAACAGTTCTGCAATGAATGAGGTGGGCAAATAATGGCAAAGTCTAGAGTCGTCAACAATTTAATTAAAAGCAAAAAGGTGTTTCAACAAAATACTCAACAAAGGGGTGCATAATTTTTTTCAAGGACTCAAGTGATAAAAAAAAAATAAAGGGACAGCCCGAAACTGTACCACAAAAAAACCGGTAAATGGAAACAGGTCCACAGCTCGGATGGACATGGGACTGCTCATGTGGGCCCACAAATGGTGTGAGTTATCATTGGGTTCATTCAACTCACAAGATCAAAATGAATGTTCATGTAGGCTAGGTCTCTCATGCTTACATCGACATAGTTTAGATTACCATTCACATAGCTATCTGCTTTTGTTAGAAGGCATCAAAATGAGAGATACAGGTGCATCTCAAAAAGAATTACATTGTCATGGAAAAGTTCTTTATCTTTTGTAAAAAGCAAATGATCTATTAATTGGATGTTTTAAGTTCCACTGAGTAAATAAATATGTATATATTACAGTTTAGTTTAGTTAACTATAATAACCCTGGATTTCAGTGTGTTCATTATATCTAATTTGACATACAGTAATGCCATTAAACCTAAAACAACTGTATGTATTTATATTTGAATGAATGAATGTTATTATTTGTTATTGTGTTATTATTTTAACCGCTTTACGAGTTTTAAATGAAGAATATAATGCAAATGCTTTCATTAAAATTATTATCTTCACTTTTCTGCTTTTAAATCCTCCAAGAATCGGCCATTATCAGTGCCAATCCATGAGACAAGAAGAGACATTGTTTATTTATTTGTTTGTTTATTTTGTAGTTATTGACATTTTTGAAGCATTCCTTTGTTTGTTTGTCGAAATCAACTCACACAATCTTTGTGAAGGAACGAGTGAAAGGTAGAAGACAAGTGATACGTTGGGGATGGGTAAAGGGAAATATCAGCACGTCTGGGCATAATCAGTTACTATGACGCACTTGAGGATCAAAAGCAATGAGCTGCTGACTGTTTAATAAACTGGAAGCTTACTCTGCAGTATGCTCTTAACTATGATTCATTACTGTCACTAGATCCTGTATGAAAATAAAAGAGGTGCCTGAGGAGCCTGCTCAATTCCAGCCACGCTAAATTGCCGTAAATTGCCTCCGCATTGCACGTCAAGACTTTGTATGGGGTTCAGTTTCACACTTTTTTTTAAAGATCCAATTAAAAATACATGAAAAGAAAAACTTTAGAAATCCTCACAAGTAGCTAAAGAGGTTTAAAGTTTATGTAGTGGAAGTATAGGCTGATATTTTATTCATTAGAGGCTTCCGTTTTAATTACAAAGGTGAAATTTTAATGCTAAATAAGCCAGATGATAATTCAAATACAGATGTCAGTCATATTACTGAAGTCACTATGCAAATTAAACGCACTGGCTCAATTTGCAGTTAGTAGAGTCAAATTATTTTAGTAGAGTCATATTATTTATATATGACTGTAATAGTGAGTGGAGGAAAACAGCTACAATATTAATAATTTGTGAGTTTCCTTGAAATGTGTTCAATTGTGTGCATAATATTATGCATTTTAATGCTTCTATAAGAAATGTAATTTGTGATATGCATCACACAGTTTGCTGGTGATACTGCAAAAACACAGAAGAGAAAGTTCCCCTTCAGAAGAAACAATGTGGGTTTGTTAGAGACTTTAGTGTGCCCTTGCACCACCTGGGTCATGAGAGAAAGGGATTCTGGGAGAGTAAAAGACATCTGAGGTGAATACCCTAAAACAGTTCCCACACAATTAAAAACTTCACACTCCTCTAGTATAAACACAATCTATAATTTATCATGCTGCATTCATTCTCATTTCTCATGACTCTTCGCTTGAGAGGGCTGGACAGAACACAGGAAGGGCTGCTGTCAAAAGCAGTTATGAAAATGTATACATTTAAAATGTCAGTTACCTTAAAAGCCTGTTGAAGTTGCAACATTTGAATGCATATTTTAAATACACTAACTTAAGATTATTGCACTGTGCCAAAAACAGCTTGAGGCGCATCCAGACTGACAAATCGCATATGGAGATGCCAATCTTCTGAAAATGAGGATTGCCAACAAGTGAATTCAGTGAAACAAATGCTGATCTGAAAATGTAACAACTTTACTGTGATGTAAATGCAGTTGTCTAAAGGTTTTAATTGCTAAAGAGGCAATGGAAGTGAATGGGCCAGTTTATAAGATCACATTACCTGTGTCTCCAAAAAAACAATGCCACATCAGTACATCAGTAGCGTTCTTTATCGGAATGTCTGTTTTTTTGTTTTGGTCAGAATGTACTGTAGCTATGATTACCATTGTATTCAAAAGCATTATTAAGGGGATTCACTCCCATAGTCAAAAGTGGTTGTCGCTCCTGAAAAGTGTAATTTTGGAATATCTATTTATTTAAAAACAACCCAACATTTTTCCACCATTGAAAACAGTAGTTGTTGTGAAAATGTTATATTATGGATGTAAAAAAAAAAAAAGGTTGGTCCATAGAGACTGTCTCTGTAGTAACTGTACTGTAAGTCAAAGCATCAGTAAAGTGCACATTAATAATTAACACTGTGACTGGAACGATGTTAGGCGTGTTGTTAAAGCTTTGAGCTGGTGCTGCTAGAATCACAGGTTCAGTGCCAGGTATGGATCAGTGTGAACTCCAAAGTTACTGAGGGAATTTCACCTTCATTGTGTTCGGCACTCAACCCCAGATTGCTCCAGAGGGACTGTTCCTGCAATTAGTGTACAGCAATTTACTTTGGATGAAAGCATCTGTTACATGACAAGTAATGAAATGAGATACAAATGCCCTGTTCAAACAGGAGAAATATGGCATAACAACTGAGTTAAATCATGTTTCAAAACGTTCAGGTGTAGCAAAGACGCCTGTGGCATCTGTTGTTGTGGACGTGGCATTAAAGTTTCTTTGAGACAGACAGTCTGAGTGAAGCATTTAGTTAACACTATGGCATGTAAGTGTTAGTGACCTGAATTAAAAGTTCATTTAAGCTCATTTAATGATTATTACTGAGGTATAGTCAGTTATAACTAAGATAGGAACACATAGAAACCCAAGCTCATTGTCATTGTGTGTGTGTGTGTGTGTGTGTATGGACAACCCTGTCCTGTGTAAGGATTCAAAATAAACAGCAATATCTACTTTATGACAACAATTCAAAGTACAGCATGAGACTATGAAACTAACAGACTATGGAAACTATCACAGCATTCACAAAATGATTTTGTCCAAAATCTCGAGACACTTTCCTTGAACCTGAAGGAATAATGCAGGGGATAACTTATGTTTTACACATTGTCTAATTAACGAATTCATTAATTTTGTTAAATAAAGATTGGAAATGTATGAATACAGTATATGCAAAGCAACATTCTATTATTCAAAGGACTATTTTAGCATAAGGATGTCACTTAATAAACATGCTAAATATAATAAGGTGTAATTAAGTTTTATGTGCAATAATGACAAACACAATTTATGAAACTGCTTCAGATTTCTATTTATAAAATATCCAGTATACTGGCATGTCTATTATAAGAATTATTTAAGTAGAAATTTCTTAATTATTTAAGAAAATGTGGAAGAACATTGTTTTCTGTGCCAGCCAAAGCACGAAAGCAAATTGAATAAGCTAATGAAGTGCTAGTACTTAATGGAAAAGATACTAGTATCTTAATAATTATTACTAGTGTCATGAAAATAGATACTAGGGTTTATAGAATTAACGTTAAAACAGCCTGCCATTATCTTTCACCAACTCTAAGGAGCCAAGCCACTGTTGATTCAGGTTTTATTATGTCATTTTCACTTTTTTTTTTTTTTTTTAACAACCAACGATTTGTCAGAAACATGCCTAAATGGCCAGAGCTACTGCTCCCTGTTTACAGATACAATGAGAAATGCACGGGCAAATGACATACAGTATTGTTCAAAATAATAGCAGTACAATGTGACTAACCAGAATAATCAAGGTTTTTCGTATATTTTTTTTTGCTACGTGGCAAACAAGTTACCAGTAGGTTCAGTAGATTCTCAGAAAACAAATGAGACCCAGCATTCATGATATGCACGCTCTTAAGGCTGTGCAATTGGGCAATTAGTTGAATTAGTTGAAAGGGGTGTGTTCAAAAAAATAGCAGTGTGGCATTCAATCACTGAGGTCATCAATTTTGTGAAGAAACAGGTGTGAATCAGGTGGCCCCTATTTAAGGATGAAGCCAACACTTGTTGAACATGCATTTGAAAGCTGAGGAAAATGGGTCGTTCAAGACATTGTTCAGAAGAACAGCGTACTTTGATTAAAAAGTTGATTAGAGAGGGGAAAACCTATAAAGAGGTGCAAAAAATGATAGGCTGTTCAGCTAAAATGATCTCCAATGCCTTAAAATGGAGAGCAAAACCAGAGAGACGTGGAAGAAAACGGAAGACAACCATCAAAATGGATAGAAGAATAACCAGAATGGCAAAGGCTCAGCCAATGATCACCTCCAGGATGATCAAAGACAGTCTGGAGTTACCTGTAAGTACTGTGACAGTTAGAAGACGTCTGTGTGAAGCTAATCTATTTTCAAGAATCCCCCGCAAAGTCCCTCTGTTAAAAAAAGGCATGTGCAGAAGAGGTTACAATTTGCCAAAGAACACATCAACTGGCCTAAAGAGAAATGGAGGAACATTTTGTGGACTGATGAGAGTAAAATTGTTCTTTTTGGGTCCAAGGGCCACAGGCAGTTTGTGAGACGACCCCCAAACTCTGAATTCAAGCCACAGTACACAGTGAAGACAGTGAAGCATGGAGGTGCAAGCATCATGATATGGGCATGTTTCTCCTACTATGGTGTTGGGCCTATTTATCGCATACCAGGGATCATGGATCAGTTTGCATATGTTAAAATACTTGAAGAGGTCATGTTGCCCTATGCTGAAGAGGACATGCCCTTGAAATGGTTGTTTCAACAAGACAATGACCCAAAACACACTAGTAAACGGGCAAAGTCTTGGTTCCAAACCAACAAAATTAATGTTATGGAGTGGCCAGCCCAATCTCCAGACCTTAATCCAATTGAGAACTTGTGGGTGATATCAAAAATGCTGTTTCTGAAGCAAAACCAAGAAATGTGAATGAATTGTGGAATGTTGTTAAAGAATCATGGAGTGGAATAACAGCTGAGAGGTGCCACAAGTTGGTTGACTCCATGCCACACAGATGTCAAGCAGTTTTAAAAAACTGTGGTCATACAACTAAATATTAGTTTAGTGATTCACAGGATTGCTAAATCCCAGAAAAAAAAAATGTTTGTACAAAATAGTTTTGAGTTTGTACAGTCAAAGGTAGACACTGCTATTTTTTTGAACACACCCCTTTCAACTAATTGCCCAATTGCACAGCCTTAAGAGCGTGCATATCATGAATGCTGGGTCTTGTTTGTTTTCTGACAATCTACTGAACCTACTGGTAACTTGTTTGCCACGTAGCAATAAAAAATATACTAAAAACCTTGATTATTCTGGTTAGTCACATTGTACTGCTATTATTTTGAACAATACTGTATATACACAATTCTCTGCAAAATCTGTCTGACAGCTCCAATATAAACACTGTGTAATTATATATATATATATATATACTATTATACTATATTATATTAATTATATATATATATATAGGTAAACCGTTTGGAAAGACGTACGCGCTGTATTATAATTTTGTAAACAATATTTATTGAT